>NC_069501.1:8881996-8954496 GCF_027579735.1 Bombina bombina
CCATGTGTGATACTGTCTGTAGCTTTACCTGTGTGATACTGTGTGTGACACTATAGGTAGCTGTATATGTGTGATACTGTCTGTAGCTTTACCTGTGTGACTCTGTGTGTGACACTATAGGAAGCTGTATATGTGTGATACTGTCTGTAGCTTTACCTGTGTGATACTGTGTGTGACACTATAGGTAGCTGTATATGTGTGATACTGTCTGTAGCTTTACCTGTGTGACTGCTGTGTGTGACACTATAGGAAGCTGTATATGTGTGATACTGTCTGTAGCTTTACCTGTGTGACTTCTGTGTGTGACACTATAGGAAGCTGTATATGTGTGATACTGTCTGTAGCTTTACCTGTGTGGATTCTGTGTGTGACCCTATAGGAAGCTGTATATGTGTGATACTGTCTGTAGCTTTACCAGTGTGATACCTGTGTGTGACACTATAGGAAGCTGTATATGTGTGATACTGTCTGTAGCTTTACCTTGTGTGACGCTATAGGTAGCTGTAATGTGTGATACTGTCTGTAGCTTTACCTGTGTGATACTGTGTGTGACACTATAGGAAGCTGTATATGTGTGATACTGTCTGTAGCTTTACCTGTGTGATACTGTGTGTGACACCTATAGGAAGCTGTATATGTGTGATACTGTCTGTAGCTTTACCTGTGTGATACTGTGTGTGACACTATAGGAAGCTGTATATGTGTGATACTGTCTGTAGCTTTACCTGTGTGATACTGTGTGTGACGCTATAGGAAGCTGTATATGTGTGATACTGTCTGTAGCTTTACCTGTGTGATACTGTGTGTGACACTATAGGAAGCTGTATATGTGTGATACTGTCTGTAGCTTTACCTGTGTGATACTGTGTGTGACACTATAGGTAGCTGTATATGTGTGATACTGTCTGTAGCTTTACCTGTGTGACTCTGTGTGTGACACTATAGGTAGCTGTATATGTGTGATACTGTCTGTATCTTTACCTGTGTGACTTTGTGTGTGACACTATAGGTAGCTGTATATGTGTGATACTGTCTGTAGCTTTACCTGTGTGATACTGTGTGTGACACTATAGGAAGCTGTATATGTGTGATACTGTCTTTAGCTTTACCTGTGTGATACTGTGTGTGACACTATAGGAAGCTGTATATGTGTGATACTGTCTTTAGCTTTATCTGTGTGATACTGTGTGTGACTCTATAGGTAGCTGTATATGTGTGATACTGTGTGTGACACTATAGGTAGCTGTATATGTGTGATACTGTGTGTGACTCTATAGGTAGCTGTATATGTGTGATACTGTGTGTGACACTATAGGTAGCTGTATATGTGTGATACTGTCTGTAGCTTTACCTGTGTGACTCTGTGTGTGACACTATAGGAAGCTGTATATGTGTGATACTGTCTGTAGCTTTATCTGTGTGATACTGTGTGTGACTCTATAGGTAGCTGTATATGTGTGATACTGTGTGTGACACTATAGGTAGCTGTATATGTGTGATACTGTCTGTAGCTTTACCTGTGTGACGCTGTGTGTGACACTATAGGTAGCTGTATATGTGTGATACTGTCTGTAGCTTTACCTGTGTGACGTTGTGTGTGACACTATAGGAAACTGTATATGTGTGATACTGTCTGTAGCTTTACCTGTGTGATACTGTGTGTGACACTATAGGAAGCTGTATATGTGTGATACTGTCTGTAGCTTTACCTGTGTGACTCTCTGTGTGACGCTATAGGTAGCTGTATATGTGTGATACTGTCTGTAGCTTTATCTGTGTGACGTTGTGTGTGACACTATTGGAAGCTGTATATGTGTGATACTGTCTGTAGCTTTATCTGTGTGACGTTGTGTGTGACACTATATGTAGCTGTATATGTGTGATACTGTCTGTAGCTTTATCTGTGTGATACTGTGTGTGACACTATAGGTAGCTGTATATGTGTGATACTGCCTGTAGCTTTACCTGTGTGACTCTGTGTGGGACACTATAGGTAGCTGTATATGTGTGATACTGTCTGTAGCTTTACCTGTGTGACACTGTGTGTGACCCTATAGGAAGCTGTATATGTGTGATACTGTCTGTAGCTTTACCTGTGTGATACTGTGTGTAACACTATAGGAAGCTGTATATGTGTGATACTGTCTGTAGCTTTACCTGTGTGACGCTGTGTGTGACACTATAGGAAGCTGTATATGTGTGATACTGTCTGTAGCTTTACCTGTGTGATACTGTCTGTAGCTTTACCTGTGTGATACTGTCTGTAGCTTTACCTGTGTGATACTGTCTATAGCTTTACCTGTGTGATACTGTCTGTAGCTTTATCTGTGTGACACTGTGTGTGACACTATAGGTAGCTGTATATGTGTGATACTGTCTGTAGCTTTACCTGTGTGATACTGTGTGTGACACTATAGGAAGCTGTATATGTGTGATACTGTCTGTAGCTTTACCTGTGTGACACTATAGGAAGCTGTATATGTGTGATACTGTCTGTAGCTTTACCTGTGTGATGCTGTGTGTGACACTATAGGAAGCTGTATATGTGTGATACTGTCTGTAGCTTTACCTGTGAGATGCTGTGTGTGACACTATAGGAAGCTGTATATGTGTGATACTGTCTGTAGCTTTACCTGTGTGACGCTGTGTGTGACACTATAGGAAGCTGTATATGTGTGATACTGTCTGTAGCTTTACCTGTGTGATACTGTGTGTGACACTATAGGTAGCTGTATATGTGTGATACTGTCTGTAGCTTTACCTGTGTGATACTGTGTGTGACACTATAGGTAGCTGTATATGTGTGATACTGTCTGTAGCTTTACCTGTGTGATACTGTGTGTGACACTATAGGTAGCTGTATATGTGTGATACTGTCTGTAGCTTTACCTGTGAGATGCTGTGTGTGACACTATAGGAAGCTGTATATGTGTGATACTGTCTGTAGCTTTACCTGTGAGATGCTGTGTGTGACGCTATAGGAAGCTGTATATGTGTGATACTGTCTGTAGTTTTACCTGTGTGATACTGTGTGTGACACTATAGGAAGCTGTATATGTGAGATACTGTCTGTAGTTTTACCTGTGTGATACTGTGTGTGACACTATAGGTAGCTGTATATGTGTGATACTGTCTGTAGTTTTACCTGTGTGATACTGTGTGTGACACTATAGGAAGCTGAATATGTGTGATACTGTCTGTAGCTTTACCTGTGTGATACTGTGTGTGACACTATAGGAAGCTGTATATGTGTGATACTGTCTGTAGCTTTACCTGTGTGACGCTGTGTGTGACACTATAGGAAGCTGTATATGTGTGATACTGTCTGTAGCTTTACCTGTGTGACGTTGTGTGTGACACTATAGGAAGCTGTATATGTGTGATACTGTCTGTAGCTTTACCTGTGAGATGCTGTGTGTGACGCTATAGGAAGCTGTATATGTGTGATACTGTCTGTAGGTTTACCTGTGTGATACTGTGTGTGACACTATAGGTAGCTGTATATGTGTGATACTGTCTGTAGCTTTACCTGTGTGATACTGTGTGTGACACTATAGGAAGCTGTATATGTGTGATACTGTCTGTAGCTTTATCTGTGTGACTCTGTGTGTGACGCTATAGGAAGCTGTATATGTGTGATACTGTCTGTAGCTTTATCTGTGTGACTCTGTGTGTGACGCTATAGGAAGCTGTATATGTGTGATACTATCTGTAGCTTTACCTGTGTGACTCTGTGTGTGACACTATAGGAAGCTGTATATGTGTGATACTATCTGTGTCTTTACCTGTGTGATACTGTGTGTGACACTATAGGAAGCTGTATATGTGTGATACTGTCTGTAGCTTTACCTGTGTGATACTGTGTGTGACACTATAGGTAGCTGTATATGTGTGATACTTTCTGTGTCTTTACCTGTGTGACGCTGTGTGTGACGCTATAGGAAGCTGTATATGTGTGATACTGTCTGTAGCTTTACCTGTGTGATACTGTGTGTGACACTATAGGTAGCTGTATATGTGTGATACTGTCTGTGTCTTTACCTGTGAGATGCTGTGTGTGACACTATAGGTAGCTGTATATGTGTGATACTGTCTGTAGCTTTACCTGTGTGACGCTGTGTGTGACACTATAGGAAGCTGTATATGTGTGATACTGTCTGTAGCTTTACCTGTGTGATACTGTGTGTGACACTATAGGAAGCTGTATATGTGTGATACTGTCTGTAGCTTTACCTGTGTGATACTGTGTGTGACGCTATAGGAAGCTGTATATGTGTGATACTGCCTGTAGCTTTACCTGTGTGACTCTGTGTGTGTGACACTATAAGAAGCTGTATATGTGTGATATTGTCTGTAGCTTTACCTGTGTGATACTGTGTGTGACACTATAGGTAGCTGTATATGTGTGATACTGCCTGTAGCTTTACCTGTGTGTGACACTATAGGAAACTGTATATGTGTGATACTGCCTGTAGCTTTACCTGTGTGATACTGTGTGTGACACTATAGGTAGCTGTATATGTGTGATACTGTCTGTAGCTTTACCTGTGTGATACTGTGGGTGACGCTATAGGAAGCTGTATATGTGTGATACTGTCTGTAGCTTTACCTGTGTGATACTGTGGGTGACGCTATAGGAAGCTGTATATGTGTGATACTGTCTGTAGCTTTACCTGTGTGATGCTGTGTGTGACACTATAGGTAGCTGTATATGTGTGATACTGCCTGTAGCTTTACCTGTGTGACTCTGTGTGTGACACTATAGGTAGCTGTATATGTGTGATACTGTCTGTAGCTTTACCTGTGTGACTCTGTGTGTGACGCTATAGGAAGCTGTATATGTGTGATACTGTCTGTAGCTTTACCTGTGTGATACTGTGTGTGACACTATAGGTAGCTGTATATGTGCGATGCTGTCTGTAGCTTTACCTGTGTGATTCTGTGTGTGACACTATAGGAAACTGTATATGTGTGATACTGTCTGTAGCTTTACCTGTGTGACTCTGTGTGTGACACTATAGGTAGCTGTATATGTGTGATACTGTCTGTAGCTTTATCTGTGTGACGCTGTGTGTGACACTATAGGAAGCTGTATATGTGTGATACTGTCTGTGTCTTTACCTGTGTGATACTGTGTGTGACACTATAGGAAGCTGTATATGTGTGATACTGTCTGTAGCTTTACCTGTGTGACGTTGTGTGTGACACTATAGGTAGCTGTATATGTGTGATACTGTCTGCAGCTTTACCTGTGTGACGCTGTGTGTGACACTATAGGAAGCTGTATATGTGTTATACTGTCTGTAGCTTTACCTGTGTGATACTGTGTGTGACACTATAGGAAGCTGTATATGTGTGATACTGTCTGTGTCTTTACCTATGTGACTCTGTGTGTGACACTATAGGTAGCTGTATATGTGTGATACTGTCTGTAGCTTTACCTGTGTGACTCTGTGTGTGACACTATAGGAAGCTGTATATGTGTGATACTGTCTGTAGCTTTACCTGTGTGATACTGTGTGTGACACTATATGTAACTGTATATGTGTGATACTGTCTGTAGCTTTACCTGTGTGATACTGTGTGTGACACTATAGGAAACTGTATATGTGTGATACTGTCTGTGTCTTTACCTGTGTGACTCTGTGTGTGACACTATAGGAAGCTGTATATGTGTGATACTGTCTGTAGCTTTACCTGTGTGATACTGTGTGTGACACTATAGGTAGCTGTATATGTGTGATACTGTCTGTAGCTTTACCTGTGTGACTCTGTGTGTGACACTATAGGAAGCTGTATATGTGTGATACTGTCTGTAGCTTTACCTGTGAGATGTTGTGTGTGACGCTATAGGTAGCTGTATATGTGTGATACTGTCTGTGTCTTTACCTGTGTGATACTGTGTGTGACACTATAGGAAGCTGTATATGTGTGATACTGTCTGTAGCTTTACCTGTGTGACGCTGTGTGTGACACTATAGGTAGCTGTATATGTGTGATACTGTCTGTAGCTTTACCTGTGTGACGCTGTGTGTGACACTATAGGAAGCTGTATATGTGTGATACTGTCTGTAGCTTTACCTGTGTGACGCTGTGTGTGATACTGTCTGTAGCTTTACCTGTGTGACGTTGTGTGTGACACTATAGGCAGCTGTATATGTGTGATACTGTCTGTAGCTTTACCTGTGTGATACTGTGTGTGACACTATAGGTAGCTGTATATGTGTGATACTGTCTGTAGCTTTACCTGTGTGATACTGTGTGTGACACTATAGGTAGCTGTATATGTGTGATACTGTCTGTAGCTTTATCTGTGTGACTCTGTGTGTGACACTATAGGAAGCTGTATATGTGTGATACTGTCTGTAGCTTTACCTGTGAGATGCTGTGTGTGACACTATAGGAAGCTGTATATGTGTGATACTGTCTGTAGCTTTACCTGTGTGATACTGTGGGTGACACTATAGGAAGCTATATATGTGTGATACTGTCTGTATCTTTACCTGTGTGACGCTGTGTGTGACACTATAGGTAGCTGAATATGTGTGATACTGTCTGTAGCTTTACCTGTGTGATACTGTGTGTGACCCTATAGGAAGCTGTATATGTGTGATACTGTCTGTAGCTTTATCTGTGTGACGTGTGTGACGCTATAGGAAGCTGTATATGTGTGATACTGTCTGTAGCTTTACCAGTGTGATACTGTGTGTGACGCTATAGGAAGCTGTATATGTGTGATACTGTCTGTAGCTTTACCTGTGTGACTCTGTGTGTGACACTATAGGTAGCTGTATATGTGTGATAATGTCTGTAGCTTTACCTGTGTGATACTGTGTGTGACACTATAGGAAGCTGTATATGTGTGATACTGTCTGTAGCTTTACCTGTGTGATACTGTGTGTGACACTATAGGTAGCTGTATATGTGTGATACTGTCTGTAGCTGTACCTGTGTGACATTGTGTGTGACACTATAGGAAGCTGTATATGTGTGATACTGTCTGTAGCTTTACCTGTGTGATACTGTGTGTGACGCAATAGGTAGCTGTATATGTGTGATACTGTCTGTAGCTTTACCTGTGTGATACTGTGTGTGACACTATAGGAAGCTGTATATGTGTGATATTGTCTGTAGCTTTACCTGTGTGATACTGTGTGTGACACTATAGGAAGCTGTATATGTGTGATACTGTCTGTAGCTTTACCTGTGTGATACTGTGTGTGACACTATAGGAAGCTGTATATGTGTGATACTGTCTGTAGCTTTACCTGTGTGACGCTCTGTGTGACACTATAGGTAGCTGTATATGTGTGATACTGTGTGTAGCTTTATCTGTGTGATACTGTGTGTGACACTATAGGTAGCTGTATATGTGTGATACTGTCTGTAGCTTTACCTGTGTGATACTGTGTGTGACACTATAGGAAGCTGTATATGTGTGATACTGTCTGTAGCTTTATCTGTGTGATACTGTGTGTGACACTATAGGAAGCTGTATATGTGTGATACTGTCTGTAGCTTTACCTGTGTGATACTGTGTGTGACGCTATAGGAAGCTGTATATGTGTGATACTGTCTGTCTTTACCTGTGTGACGCTGTGTGTGACACTATAGGTAGCTGTATATGTGTGATACTGCCTGTAGCTTTACCTGTGTGATACTGTGTGTGACACTATAGGTAGCTGTATATGTGTGATACTGTCTGTAGCTTTACCTGTGTGATACTGTGTGTGACACTATAGGTAGCTGTATATGTGTGATACTGTCTGTAGCTTTACCTGTGTGATACTGTGTGTGACACTATAGGTAGCTGTATATGTGTGATACTGTCTGTAGCTTTACCTGTGTGACTCTGTGTGTGACACTATAGGAAGCTGTATATGTGTGATACTGTCTTTAGCTTTACCTGTGTGATACTGTGTGTGACACTATAGGAAGCTGTATATGTGTGATACTGTCTGTAGCTTTACCTGTGTGATACTGTGTGTGACACTATAGGAAGCTGTATATGTGTGATACTGTCTTTAGCTTTACCTGTGTGACGTTGTGTGTGACACTATAGGCAGCTGTATATGTGTGATACTGTCTGTAGCTTTACCTGTGTGATACTGTGTGTGACACTATAGGTAGCTGTATATGTGTGTACTGTCTGTAGCTTTACCTGTGTGACGCTATAGGAAGCTGTATATGTGTGATACTGTCTGTAGCTTTACCTGTGAGATGCTGTGTGTGACACTATAGGAAGCTGTATATGTGTGATACTGTCTGTAGCTTTACCTGTGAGATACTGTGTGTGACACTATAGGAAGCTGTATATGTGTGATACTGTCTGTAGCTTTACCTGTGTGACGCTATAGGAAGCTGTATATGTGTGATACTGTCTGTAGCTTTACCTGTGTGACGCTGTGTGTGACACTATAGGTAGCTGTATATGTGTGTACTGTCTGTAGCTTTACCTGTGTGACGCTGTGTGTGACGCTATAGGAAGCTGTATATGTGTGATACTGTCTGTAGCTTTACCTGTGAGATGCTGTGTGTGACACTATAGGAAGCTGTATATGTGTGATACTGTCTGTAGCTTTACCTGTGAGATACTGTGTGTGACACTATAGGAAGCTGTATATGTGTGATACTGTCTGTAGCTTTACCTGTGTGACGTTGTGTGTGACGCTATAGGAAGCTGTATATGTGTGATACTGTCTGTAGCTTTACCTGTGTGATACTGTGTGTGACTCTATAGGTAGCTGTATATGTGTGATACTGTGTGTGACACTATAGGTAGCTGTATATGTGTGATACTGTCTGTAGCTTTACCTGTGTGACTATCTGTGTGACACTATAGGTAGCTGTATATGTGTGATACTGTCTGTAGCTTTACCTGTGTGATACTGTGTGTGACCCTATAGGAAGCTGTATATGTGTGATACTGTCTGTAGCTTTACCTGTGTGATACTGTGTGTAACACTATAGGAAGCTGTATATGTGTGATACTGTCTGTAGCTTTACCTGTGTGTGACGCTATAGGAAGCTGTATATGTGTGATACTGTCTGTAGCTTTACCTGTGTGACTCTGTGTGTGACACTATAGGAAGCTGTATATGTGTGATACTGTCTGTAGCTTTACCTGTGTGATGTTGTGTGTGACACTATAGGAAGCTGTATATGTGTGATACTGTCTGTAGCTTTATCTGTGTGATACTGTGTGTGACGCTATAGGAAGCTGTATATGTGTGATACTGTCTGTAGCTTTACCTGTGTGACTCTGTGTGTGACACTATAGGAAGCTGTATATGTGTGATACTGTCTGTAGCTTTACCTGTGTGATACTGTGTGTGACACTATAGGTAGCTGTATATGTGCGATACTGTCTGTAGCTTTATCTGTGTGATACTGTGTGTGACGCTATAGGAAGCTGTATATGTGTGATACTGTCTGTAGCTTTACCTGTGTGACTCTGTGTGTGACACTATAGGAAGCTGTATATGTGTGATACTGTCTGTAGCTTTATCTGTGTGACTCTGTGTGTGACACTATAGGAAGCTGTATATGTGTGATACTGTCTGTAGCTTTATCTGTGTGATACTGTGTGTGACGCTATAGGAAGCTGTATATGTGTGATACTGTCTGTAGCTTTACCTGTGTGACGCTATAGGAAGCTGTATATGTGTGATACTGTCTGTAGCTTTATCTGTGTGACTCTGTGTGTGACACTATAGGAAGCTGTATATGTGTGATACTGTCTGTAGCTTTACCTGTGTGATACTGTGTGTGACTCTATAGGTAGCTGTATATGTGTGATACTGTCTGTAGCTTTATCTGTGTGATACTGTGTGTGACACTATAGGAAGCTGTATATGTGTGATACTGTCTGTAGCTTTACCTGTGTGATACTGTGTGTGACACTATAGGAAGCTGTATATGTGTGATACTGTCTGTAGCTTTACCTGTGTGATACTGTGTGTGACACTATAGGAAGCTGTATATGTGTGATACTGTCTGTAGCTTTACCTGTGTGACTCTGTGTGTGACACTATAGGAAGCTGTATATGTGTGATACTGTCTGTAGCTTTACCTGTGTGATACTGTGTGTGACACTATAGGAAGCTGTATATGTGTGATACTGTCTGTAGCTTTACCTGTGTGATACTGTGTGTGACACTATAGGAAGCTGTATATGTGTGATACTGTCTGTAGCTTTACCTGTGTGACTCTGTGTGTGACACTATAGGAAGCTGTATATGTGTGATACTGTCTGTAGCTTTACCTGTGTGATACTGTGTGTGACGCTATAGGAAGCTGTATATGTGTGATACTGTCTGTAGCTTTACCTGTGTGACGTTGTGTGCGACACTATAGGAAGCTGTATATGTGTGATACTGTCTGTAGCTTTACCTGTGTGACTCTGTGTGTGACACTATAGGAAGCTGTATATGTGTGATACTGTCTTTAGCTTTACCTGTGTGATACTGTGTGTGACACTATAGGAAGCTGTATATGTGTGATACTGTCTGTAGCTTTACCTGTGTGATACTGTGTGTGACACTATAGGAAGCTGTATATGTGTGATACTGTCTTTAGCTTTACCTGTGTGACGTTGTGTGTGACACTATAGGCAGCTGTATATGTGTGATACTGTCTGTAGCTTTACCTGTGTGATACTGTGTGTGACACTATAGGTAGCTGTATATGTGTGTACTGTCTGTAGCTTTACCTGTGTGACGCTATAGGAAGCTGTATATGTGTGATACTGTCTGTAGCTTTACCTGTGAGATGCTGTGTGTGACACTATAGGAAGCTGTATATGTGTGATACTGTCTGTAGCTTTACCTGTGAGATACTGTGTGTGACACTATAGGAAGCTGTATATGTGTGATACTGTCTGTAGCTTTACCTGTGTGACGCTATAGGAAGCTGTATATGTGTGATACTGTCTGTAGCTTTACCTGTGTGACGCTGTGTGTGACACTATAGGTAGCTGTATATGTGTGTACTGTCTGTAGCTTTACCTGTGTGACGCTGTGTGTGACGCTATAGGAAGCTGTATATGTGTGATACTGTCTGTAGCTTTACCTGTGAGATGCTGTGTGTGACACTATAGGAAGCTGTATATGTGTGATACTGTCTGTAGCTTTACCTGTGAGATACTGTGTGTGACACTATAGGAAGCTGTATATGTGTGATACTGTCTGTAGCTTTACCTGTGTGACGTTGTGTGTGACGCTATAGGAAGCTGTATATGTGTGATACTGTCTGTAGCTTTACCTGTGTGATACTGTGTGTGACTCTATAGGTAGCTGTATATGTGTGATACTGTGTGTGACACTATAGGTAGCTGTATATGTGTGATACTGTCTGTAGCTTTACCTGTGTGACTATCTGTGTGACACTATAGGTAGCTGTATATGTGTGATACTGTCTGTAGCTTTACCTGTGTGATACTGTGTGTGACCCTATAGGAAGCTGTATATGTGTGATACTGTCTGTAGCTTTACCTGTGTGATACTGTGTGTAACACTATAGGAAGCTGTATATGTGTGATACTGTCTGTAGCTTTACCTGTGTGTGACGCTATAGGAAGCTGTATATGTGTGATACTGTCTGTAGCTTTACCTGTGTGACTCTGTGTGTGACACTATAGGAAGCTGTATATGTGTGATACTGTCTGTAGCTTTACCTGTGTGATGTTGTGTGTGACACTATAGGAAGCTGTATATGTGTGATACTGTCTGTAGCTTTATCTGTGTGATACTGTGTGTGACGCTATAGGAAGCTGTATATGTGTGATACTGTCTGTAGCTTTACCTGTGTGACTCTGTGTGTGACACTATAGGAAGCTGTATATGTGTGATACTGTCTGTAGCTTTACCTGTGTGATACTGTGTGTGACACTATAGGTAGCTGTATATGTGCGATACTGTCTGTAGCTTTATCTGTGTGATACTGTGTGTGACGCTATAGGAAGCTGTATATGTGTGATACTGTCTGTAGCTTTACCTGTGTGACTCTGTGTGTGACACTATAGGAAGCTGTATATGTGTGATACTGTCTGTAGCTTTATCTGTGTGACTCTGTGTGTGACACTATAGGAAGCTGTATATGTGTGATACTGTCTGTAGCTTTATCTGTGTGATACTGTGTGTGACGCTATAGGAAGCTGTATATGTGTGATACTGTCTGTAGCTTTACCTGTGTGACGCTATAGGAAGCTGTATATGTGTGATACTGTCTGTAGCTTTATCTGTGTGACTCTGTGTGTGACACTATAGGAAGCTGTATATGTGTGATACTGTCTGTAGCTTTACCTGTGTGATACTGTGTGTGACTCTATAGGTAGCTGTATATGTGTGATACTGTCTGTAGCTTTATCTGTGTGATACTGTGTGTGACACTATAGGAAGCTGTATATGTGTGATACTGTCTGTAGCTTTACCTGTGTGATACTGTGTGTGACACTATAGGAAGCTGTATATGTGTGATACTGTCTGTAGCTTTACCTGTGTGATACTGTGTGTGACACTATAGGAAGCTGTATATGTGTGATACTGTCTGTAGCTTTACCTGTGTGACTCTGTGTGTGACACTATAGGAAGCTGTATATGTGTGATACTGTCTGTAGCTTTACCTGTGTGATACTGTGTGTGACACTATAGGAAGCTGTATATGTGTGATACTGTCTGTAGCTTTACCTGTGTGATACTGTGTGTGACACTATAGGAAGCTGTATATGTGTGATACTGTCTGTAGCTTTACCTGTGTGACTCTGTGTGTGACACTATAGGAAGCTGTATATGTGTGATACTGTCTGTAGCTTTACCTGTGTGATACTGTGTGTGACGCTATAGGAAGCTGTATATGTGTGATACTGTCTGTAGCTTTACCTGTGTGACGTTGTGTGCGACACTATAGGAAGCTGTATATGTGTGATACTGTCTGTGTCTTTACCTGTGTGACGCTGTGTGTGACACTATAGGAAGCTGTATATGTGTGATACTGTCTGTAGCTTTACCTGTGTGACGCTGTGTGTGACACTATAGGAAGCTGTATATGTGTGATACTGTCTGTAGCTTTACCTGTGTGATACTGTGTGTGACACTATAGGAAGCTGTATATGTGTGATACTGTCTGTAGCTTTACCTGTGTGATACTGTGTGTGACACTATAGGTAGCTGTATATGTGTGATACTGTCTGTAGCTTTACCTGTGTGACTCTGTGTGTGACACTATAGGTAGCTGTATATGTGTGATACTGTCTGTATCTTTACCTGTGTGACTCTGTGTGTGACACTATAGGTAGCTGTATATGTGTGATACTGTCTGTAGCTTTACCTGTGTGATACTGTGTGTGACACTATAGGAAGCTGTATATGTGTGATACTGTCTTTAGCTTTACCTGTGTGATACTGTGTGTGACACTATAGGAAGCTGTATATGTGTGATACTGTCTTTAGCTTTATCTGTGTGATACTGTGTGTGACTCTATAGGTAGCTGTATATGTGTGATACTGTGTGTGACACTATAGGTAGCTGTATATGTGTGATACTGTGTGTGACTCTATAGGTAGCTGTATATGTGTGATACTGTGTGTGACACTATAGGTAGCTGTATATGTGTGATACTGTCTTTAGCTTTATCTGTGTGATACTGTGTGTGACACTATAGGTAGCTGTATATGTGTGATACTGTCTGTAGCTTTACCTGTGTGACTCTGTGTGTGACACTATAGGAAGCTGTATATGTGTGATACTGTCTGTAGCTTTATCTGTGTGATACTGTGTGTGACTCTATAGGTAGCTGTATATGTGTGATACTGTGTGTGACACTATAGGTAGCTGTATATGTGTGATACTGTCTGTAGCTTTACCTGTGTGACGCTGTGTGTGACACTATAGGTAGCTGTATATGTGTGATACTGTCTGTAGCTTTACCTGTGTGACGTTGTGTGTGACACTATAGGAAACTGTATATGTGTGATACTGTCTGTAGCTTTACCTGTGTGATACTGTGTGTGACACTATAGGAAGCTGTATATGTGTGATACTGTCTGTAGCTTTACCTGTGTGACTCTCTGTGTGACGCTATAGGTAGCTGTATATGTGTGATACTGTCTGTAGCTTTATCTGTGTGACGTTGTGTGTGACACTATTGGAAGCTGTATATGTGTGATACTGTCTGTAGCTTTATCTGTGTGACGTTGTGTGTGACACTATATGTAGCTGTATATGTGTGATACTGTCTGTAGCTTTATCTGTGTGATACTGTGTGTGACACTATAGGTAGCTGTATATGTGTGATACTGCCTGTAGCTTTACCTGTGTGACTCTGTGTGGGACACTATAGGTAGCTGTATATGTGTGATACTGTCTGTAGCTTTACCTGTGTGACACTGTGTGTGACCCTATAGGAAGCTGTATATGTGTGATACTGTCTGTAGCTTTACCTGTGTGATACTGTGTGTAACACTATAGGAAGCTGTATATGTGTGATACTGTCTGTAGCTTTACCTGTGTGACGCTGTGTGTGACACTATAGGAAGCTGTATATGTGTGATACTGTCTGTAGCTTTACCTGTGTGATACTGTCTGTAGCTTTACCTGTGTGATACTGTCTGTAGCTTTACCTGTGTGATACTGTCTGTAGCTTTACCTGTGTGATACTGTCTGTAGCTTTATCTGTGTGACACTGTGTGTGACACTATAGGTAGCTGTATATGTGTGATACTGTCTGTAGCTTTACCTGTGTGATACTGTGTGTGACACTATAGGAAGCTGTATATGTGTGATACTGTCTGTAGCTTTACCTGTGTGACACTATAGGAAGCTGTATATGTGTGATACTGTCTGTAGCTTTACCTGTGTGATGCTGTGTGTGACACTATAGGAAGCTGTATATGTGTGATACTGTCTGTAGCTTTACCTGTGAGATGCTGTGTGTGACACTATAGGAAGCTGTATATGTGTGATACTGTCTGTAGCTTTACCTGTGTGACGCTGTGTGTGACACTATAGGAAGCTGTATATGTGTGATACTGTCTGTAGCTTTACCTGTGTGATACTGTGTGTGACACTATAGGTAGCTGTATATGTGTGATACTGTCTGTAGCTTTACCTGTGTGATACTGTGTGTGACACTATAGGTAGCTGTATATGTGTGATACTGTCTGTAGCTTTACCTGTGTGATACTGTGTGTGACACTATAGGTAGCTGTATATGTGTGATACTGTCTGTAGCTTTACCTGTGAGATGCTGTGTGTGACACTATAGGAAGCTGTATATGTGTGATACTGTCTGTAGCTTTACCTGTGAGATGCTGTGTGTGACGCTATAGGAACCTGTATATGTGTGATACTGTCTGTAGTTTTACCTGTGTGATACTGTGTGTGACACTATAGGAAGCTGTATATGTGAGATACTGTCTGTAGTTTTACCTGTGTGATACTGTGTGTGACACTATAGGTAGCTGTATATGTGTGATACTGTCTGTAGTTTTACCTGTGTGATACTGTGTGTGACACTATAGGAAGCTGAATATGTGTGATACTGTCTGTAGCTTTACCTGTGTGATACTGTGTGTGACACTATAGGAAGCTGTATATGTGTGATACTGTCTGTAGCTTTACCTGTGTGACGCTGTGTGTGACACTATAGGAAGCTGTATATGTGTGATACTGTCTGTAGCTTTACCTGTGTGACGTTGTGTGTGACACTATAGGAAGCTGTATATGTGTGATACTGTCTGTAGCTTTACCTGTGAGATGCTGTGTGTGACGCTATAGGAAGCTGTATATGTGTGATACTGTCTGTAGGTTTACCTGTGTGATACTGTGTGTGACACTATAGGTAGCTGTATATGTGTGATACTGTCTGTAGCTTTACCTGTGTGATACTGTGTGTGACACTATAGGAAGCTGTATATGTGTGATACTGTCTGTAGCTTTATCTGTGTGACTCTGTGTGTGACGCTATAGGAAGCTGTATATGTGTGATACTATCTGTAGCTTTACCTGTGTGACTCTGTGTGTGACACTATAGGAAGCTGTATATGTGTGATACTATCTGTGTCTTTACCTGTGTGATACTGTGTGTGACACTATAGGAAGCTGTATATGTGTGATACTGTCTGTAGCTTTACCTGTGTGATACTGTGTGTGACACTATAGGTAGCTGTATATGTGTGATACTGTCTGTAGCTTTACCTGTGTGACGCTGTGTGTGACGCTATAGGAAGCTGTATATGTGTGATACTGTCTGTAGCTTTACCTGTGTGATACTGTGTGTGACGCTATAGGTAGCTGTATATGTGTGATACTGTCTGTAGCTTTACCTGTGTGACGCTGTGTGTCACACTAGGAAGCTGTATATGTGTAATACTGTCTGTAGCTTTACCTGTGTGATACTGTGTGTGTGACACTATAGGAAGCTGTATATGTGTGATACTGTCTGTAGCTTTACCTGTGTGACTCTGTGTGTGACACTATAGGAAGCTGTATATGTGTGATACTGTCTGTAGCTTTACCTGTGTGACGCTGTGTGTGACACTATAGGAAGCTGTATATGTGTGATACTGTCTGTGTCTTTACCTGTGTGATACTGTGTGTGACACTATAGGAAGCTGTATATGTGTGACACTGTCTGTAGCTTTTTCTGTGTGATACTGTGTGTGACGCTATAGGTAGCTGTATATGTGTGATACTGTCTGTAGCTTTACCTGTGTGATACTGTGTGTGACGCTATAGGTAGCTGTATATGTGTGATACTGTCTGTAGCTTTACCTGTGTGACGCTGTGTGTGACACTATAGGAAGCTGTATATGTGTAATACTGTCTGTAGCTTTATCTGTGTGATACTGTGTGTGACACTATAGGAAGCTGTATATGTGTGATACTGTCTGTAGCTTTACCTGTGTGACTCTGTGTGTGACACTATAGGAAGCTGTATATGTGTGATACTGTCTGTAGCTTTACCTGTGTGTGACGCTATAGGAAGCTGTATATGTGTGATACTGTCTGTAGCTTTACCTGTGTGACGCTATAGGAAGCTGTATATGTGTGATATTGTCTGTGTCTTTACCTGTGTGACTCTGTGTGTGACACTATAGGTAGCTGTATATGTGTGATACTGTCTGTAGCTTTACCTGTGTGATACTGTGTGTGACACTATAGGAAGCTGTATATGTGTGATACTGTCTGTAGCTTTACCTGTGTGATACTGTGTGTGACACTATAGGTAGCTGTATATGTGTGATACTGTCTGTAGCTTTACCTGTGTGACGTTGTGTGTGACGCTATAGGAAGCTGTATATGTGTGATACTGTCTGTAGCTTTACCTGTGTGATACTGTGTGTGACACTATAGGAAACTGTATATGTGTGATACTGTCTGTAGCTTTACCTGTGTGGCGCTGTGTGTGACACTTTAGGTAGCTGTATATGTGTGATACTGTCTGTAGCTTTACCTGTGTGACGCTGTGTGTGACACTATAGGCAGCTGTATATGTGTGATACTGTCTGTAGCTTTACCTGTGTGATACTGTGTGTGACACTATAGGAATCTGTATATGTGTGATACTGTCTGTAGCTTTACCTGTGAGATGCTGTGTTTGACACTATAGGAAGCTGTATATGTGTGATACTGTCTGTAGCTTTACCTGTGAGATGCTGTGTGTGACACTATAGGAAGCTGTATATGTGTGATACTGCCTGTAGCTTTACCTGTGTGACGCGGTGTGTGACACTATAGGAAGCTGTATATGTGTGATACTGTCTGTAGCTTTACCTGTGTGATACTGTGTGTGACACTATAGGAAGCTGTATATGTGTGATACTGTCTGTAGTTTTACCTGTGAGATGCTGTGTGTGACACTATAGGAAGCTGTATATGTGTGATACTGTCTGTAGCTTTACCTGTGTGATACTGTGTGTGACACTATAGGAAGCTGTATATGTGTGATACTGTCTGTAGCTTTACCTGTGAGATGCTGTGTGTGACGCTATAGGAAGCTGTATATGTGTGATACTGTCTGTAGCTTTACCTGTGAGATGCTGTGTGTGACGCTATAGGAAGCTGTATATGTGTGATACTGTCTGTAGCTTTACCTGTGTGATACTGTGTGTGACACTATAGGAAGCTGTATATGTGTGATACTGTGTGTGACGCTATAGGTAGCTGTATATGTGTGATACTGTCTGTAGCTTTACCTGTGTGACGTGTGTGACGCTATAGGTAGCTGTATATGTGTGATACTGTCTGTAGCTTTACCTGTGTGATACTGTGTGTGACCCTATAGGAAGCTGTATATGTGTGATACTGTCTGTAGCTTTACCTGTGTGATACTGCGTGTGACACTATAGGTAGCTGTATATGTGTGATACTGTCTGTAGCTTTACCTGTGTGACTCTGTGTGAGACGCTATAGGTAGCTGTATATGTGTGATACTGTCTGTAGCTTTACCTGTGTGATACTGTGTGTGACACTATAGGAAGCTGTATATGTGTGATACTGTCTGTAGCTTTACCTGTGTGATACTGTGTGTGACGCTATAGGTAGCTGTATATGTGTGATACTGTCTGTAGCTTTACCCGTGTGACGTGTGTGACGCTATAGGTAGCTGTATATGTGTGATACTGTCTGTAGCTTTACCTGTGTGATACTGTGCGTGACCCTATAGGAAGCTGTATATGTGTGATACTGTCTGTAGCTTTACCTGTGTGATACTGTGTGTGACACTAGGTAGCTGTATATGTGTGATACTGTCTGTAGCTTTACCTGTGTGATACTGTGTGTGACCCTATAGGAAGCTGTATATGTGTGATACTGTCTGTAGCTTTACCTGTGTGATACTGTGTGTGACACTATAGGTAGCTGTATATGTGTGATACTGTCTGTAGCTTTACCTGTGTAACTCTGTGTGTGACGCTATAGGTAGCTGTATATGTGTGATACTGTCTGTAGCTTTACCTGTGTGATACTGTGTGTGACCCTATAGGAAGCTGTATATGTGTGATACTGTCTGTAGCTTTACCTGTGTGATACTGTGTGTGACACTATAGGAAGCTGTATATGTGTGATACTGTCTGTAGCTTTACCTGTGTGACACTGTGTGTGACACTATAGGTAGCTGTATATGTGTGATACTGTCTGTAGCTTTACCTGTGTGATACTGTGTGTGACACTATAGGTAGCTGTATATGTGTGATACTGTCTGTAGCTTTACCTGTGTGATACTGTGTGTGACACTATAGGAAGCTGTATATGTGTGATACTGTCTGTAGCTTTACCTGTGTGACTCTGTGTGTGACACTATAGGAAGCTGTATATGTGTGATACTGTCTGTAGCTTTACCTGTGTGACTCTTTGTGTGACACTATAGGAAGCTGTATATGTGTGATACTGTCTGTAGCTTTACCTGTGTGATACTGTGTGTGACGCTATAGGTAGCTGTATATGTGTGATACTGTCTGTAGCTTTACCTGTGTGACTCTGTGTGAGACGCTATAGGTAGCTGTATATGTGTGATACTGTCTGTAGCTTTACCTGTGTGATACTGTGTGTGACACTATAGGAAGCTGTATATGTGTGATACTGTCTGTAGCTTTATCTGTGTGATACTGTGTGTGACACTATAGGAAGCTGTATATGTGTGATACTGTCTGTAGCTTTACCTGTGTGATACTGTGTGTGACACTATAGGTAGCTGTATATGTGTGATACTGTCTGTAGCTTTACCTGTGTGATACTGTGTGTGACCCTATAGGAAGCTGTATATGTGTGATACTGTCTGTAGCTTTACCTGTGTGATACTGTGTGTGACACTATAGGTAGCTGTATATGTGTGATACTGTCTGTAGCTTTACCTGTGTAACTCTGTGTGTGACGCTATAGGTAGCTGTATATGTGTGATACTGTCTGTAGCTTTACCTGTGTGATACTGTGTGTGACCCTATAGGAAGCTGTATATGTGTGATACTGTCTGTAGCTTTACCTGTGTGATACTGTGTGTGACACTATAGGAAGCTGTATATGTGTGATACTGTCTGTAGCTTTACCTGTGTGACACTGTGTGTGACACTATAGGTAGCTGTATATGTGTGATACTGTCTGTAGCTTTACCTGTGTGATACTGTGTGTGACACTATAGGTAGCTGTATATGTGTGATACTGTCTGTAGCTTTACCTGTGTGACGCTGTGTGTGACACTATAGGAAGCTGTATATGTGTGATACTGTCTGTAGCTTTACCTGTGTGACGCTGTGTGTGACACTATAGGAAGCTGTATATGTGTGATACTGTCTGTAGCTTTACCTGTGTGACACTGTGTGTGACACTATAGGTAGCTGTATATGTGTGATACTGTCTGTAGCTTTACCTGTGTGATACTGTGTGTGACACTATAGGTAGCTGTATATGTGTGATACTGTCTGTAGCTTTACCTGTGTGATACTGTGTGTGACACTATAGGAAGCTGTATATGTGTGATACTGTCTGTAGCTTTACCTGTGTGACTCTGTGTGTGACACTATAGGAAGCTGTATATGTGTGATACTGTCTGTAGCTTTACCTGTGTGACTCTGTGTGTGACACTATAGGAAGCTGTATATGTGTGATACTGTCTGTAGCTTTACCTGTGTGATACTGTGTGTGACGCTATAGGTAGCTGTATATGTGTGATACTGTCTGTAGCTTTACCTGTGTGACTCTGTGTGAGACGCTATAGGTAGCTGTATATGTGTGATACTGTCTGTAGCTTTACCTGTGTGATACTGTGTGTGACACTATAGGAAGCTGTATATGTGTGATACTGTCTGTAGCTTTATCTGTGTGATACTGTGTGTGACACTATAGGAAGCTGTATATGTGTGATACTGTCTGTAGCTTTACCTGTGTGATACTCTGTGTGACGCTATAGGTAGCTGTATATGTGTGATACTGTCTGTAGCTTTACCTGTGTGATACTGTGTGTGACACTATAGGAAGCTGTATATGTGTGATACTGTCTGTAGCTTTACCTGTGTGATACTGTGTGTGACACTATAGGTAGCTGTATATGTGTGATACTGTCTGTAGCTTTACCTGTGTGACGTGTGTGACACTATAGGAAGCTGTATATGTGTGATACTGTCTGTAGCTTTACCTGTGTGATACTGTGTGTGACCCTATAGGAAGCTGTATATGTGTGATACTGTCTGTAGCTTTACCTGTGTGATACTGTGTGTGACACTATAGGTAGCTGTATATGTGTGATACTGTCTGTAGCTTTACCTGTGTGATACTGTGTGTGACACTATAGGTAGCTGTATATGTGTGATACTGTCTGTAGCTTTACCTGTGTGACTCTGTGTGAGACGCTATAGGTAGCTGTATATGTGTGATACTGTCTGTAGCTTTATCTGTGTGATACTGTGTGTGACACTATAGGAAGCTGTATATGTGTGATACTGTCTGTAGCTTTACCTGTGTGATACTCTGTGTGACGCTATAGGTAGCTGTATATGTGTGATACTGTCTGTAGCTTTACCTGTGTGATACTGTGTGTGACACTATAGGAAGCTGTATATGTGTGATACTGTCTGTAGCTTTACCTGTGTGATACTGTGTGTGACACTATAGGTAGCTGTATATGTGTGATACTGTCTGTAGCTTTACCTGTGTGACGTATGTGACACTATAGGAAGCTGTATATGTGTGATACTGTCTGTAGCTTTACCTGTGTGATACTGTGTGTGACACTATAGGTAGCTGTATATGTGTGATACTGTCTGTAGCTTTACCTGTGAGATGCTGTGTGTGACACTATAGGAAGCTGTATATGTGTGATACTGTCTGTAGCTTTACCTGTGTGACGCTGTGTGTGACACTATAGGTAGCTGTATATGTGTGATATTGTCTGTGTCTTTATCTGTGTGTGACACTATAGGAAGCTGTATATGTGTGATACTGTCTGTAGCTTTACCTGTGTGATACTGTGTGTGACACTATAGGAAGCTGTATATGTGTGATACTGTCTGTAGCTTTATCTGTGTGATACTGTGTGTGACACTATAGGAAGCTGTATATGTGTGATACTGTCTGTAGCTTTACCTGTGTGACACTGTGTGTGACACTATAGGAAGCTGTATATGTGTGATACTGTCTGTAGCTTTACCTGTGTGATGCTGTGTGTGACACTATAGAAAGCTGTATATGTGTGATACTGTCTGTGACTTTGCCTATGTGACACTATGAGTAACGCTATAGGATCGCAAGGACGTTCTCTGTATGTGGAGGCGAGAGCGTTCTCTGTAGTGGGAGGCTAGGGTGTTCTCTGTTGGGGGAGGCGAGGGCGATCTCTGTTGGGGGAGGCGAGGGCGATCTCTGTAGGGGGAGGCGAGGGCGTTCTCTGTAGGGGGAGGCGAGGGCGTTCTCTGTAGGGGGAGGCGAGAGCGTTTTCTGTAGGGGGAGGCGAGAGCGTTCTCTGTAGGGGAGACAAGAGCGTTCTCTGTAGGGGGAGGCGAGGGCGTTCTTTGTAGGGGGAGGCGAAAGCGTTCTCTGTAGGGGGAGGCGAGGGCGTTTTCTGTATGTGGAGGCGAAAGCGTTCTCTGTAGGGGGAGGCGAGGGCGATCTCTGTAGGGGGAGGCGAGGGCGTTCTCTGTAATGGGAGGCAAGGGCGTTCTCTGTAGGGGGAGGCGAGGGCGTTCTCTGTAGGGGGAGGCGAGGGCGTTCTCTGTAGGGGGAGGCGAGGGCGTTCTCTGTAGGGGGAGGCGAGGGCGTTCTCTGTAGGGGGAGGCGAGAGAGTTCTCTGTAGGGGGAGGCAAGGGCATTCTCTGTAATGGGAGGCGAGGGCGTTCTCTGTAGGGGGAGGCGAGGGCATTCTCTGTAATGGGAGGCGAGGGCATTCTCTGTAATGGTAGGCGAGGGCATTCTCTGTAATGGGAGGCGAGGGCGTTCTCTGTAGGGGGAGGCGAGAGCGTTCTCTGTGGGGGGAGGCGAGGGCATTCTCTGTAATGGGAGGCGAGGGCGTTCTCTGTAGGGGGAGGTGAGAGCGTTTTCTGTATGTGGAGGCGAGAGCGTTCTCTGTAGGGGGAGGCGAGGGCGTTCTCTGTTGGGGGAGGCGAGGGCGATCTCTGTAGGGGGAGGCGAGGGCGATCTCTGTAGGGGGAGGCGAGGGCGATCTCTGTAGGGGGAGGCGAGGGCATTCTCTGTAATGGGAGGCGAGGGCATTCTCTGTAGGGGGAGGCGAGGGCGTTCTCTGTAGGGGGAGGCGAGAGAGTTCTCTGTAGGGGGAGGCAAGGGCGTTCTCTGTAATGGGAGGCGAGGGCGTTCTCTGTAGGGGGAGGCGAGGGCGTTCTCTGTAGGGGGAGGCGAGGGCATTCTCTGTAATGGGAGGCGAGGGCGTTCTCTGTAGGGGGAGGCGAGAGCGTTCTCTGTGGGGGGAGGCGAGGGCATTCTCTGTGGGGGGAGGCGAGGGCGTTCTCTGTAGGGGGAGGCGAGAGCGTTCTCTGTGGGGGGAGGCGAGGGCATTCTCTAATGGGAGGCGAGGGCGTTCTCTGTAGGGGGAGGTGAGAGCGTTTTCTGTAGGTGGTGGCGAGGGCGTTCTCTGTAGGGGGAGGTGAGGGCGTTCTCTGTAGGGGGAGGCGAGGGCATTCTCTGTAGGGGGAGAAGTTCCTAGTGTACAGCAAGTGGTACAAATAAAGGACGGGATTGTAATGGCTCATCACTTTAAACCTGAAGTCTTTGATCTCGCTCCTTCCTTTTCCCTTTAAGGAAATACATCCAGGTCCGCGTAGAGAACTCGTGTGTATTTCATTTCCAATTGTCTGACAGCTGCCTCAGCTCCTCCAGAGACATCCAGCTCAGAGCTCTGCACCCAGCAGACAAACAGGTAAAGTGCCTGACTTGTAGCCACCTAGTAATAGCGACTCATTTACTACTGGCAATAAAAGTGTCTTATTAAATGCCAACAGCAACATAGCAGTTGAAACCCTGTGCAAAGGTGTGCAGGATGCGCAGTAATGTAGCAACTTCAGTGATAAGAAAGGGAGGCAGAAAACGTACAGATGCCCCAGTGATAAGACAGGCAAGCAGCAGACGTAGTGATATAGCTGCCCCAATGATAAGACAGGCAAGCAGCAGACGTACTGATATAGCTGCCCCAGTGATAAGACAGGCAAGCAGCATACGTACTGATATAGCTGCCCCAGTGATAAGACAGGCAAGCAGCAGACGCACTGATATAGCTGCCCCAGTGATAAGACAGGCAAGCAGCAGACGTACTGATATAGCTGCCCCAGTGATAAGACAGGCAAGCAGCAGACGTACTGATATAGCTGCCCCAGTGATAAGACAGGCAAGCAGCAGAAGTACTGATATAGCTGCCCCAGTGATAAGACAGGCAAGCAGCAGACGTACTGATATAGCTGCCCCAGTGATAAGACAGGCAAGCAGCAGACATACTGATATAGCTGCCCCAGTGATAAGACAGGCAAGCAGCATGTTACTATACCATGTAAAATATATATAAATAATACATATAAATTGAAATAAAATAAATGTCCCAAAAAATGTCAATGGGTATTGATTGGTAATAAACCAAAATGTGAATGTTCAAATGACTTAGCTTGTATTGCTACGTCAATGTAGCTTGGTAAACCCTAAGGGGGTCAGAGTACTCCCTCAGGTTTGATCAAATGATGGCTCGCGGCTTCTTCAATACTTTTGCTGGTGTCCCAAAAGAACAAAATCTGTAGAAATATAGAATGAGAAAGAAGGCGCCACCATAGTGTACGATCAATGGATACAGACAAGCTTCAGAAGCGCATGAAAAACTGGTACTTACAAGCTCCCTGACACTTGAGAAGTGTCACAAACGCCTTCTGGAACTTTATGAGTCGTCCAGCTAACTCCCACTGCCGTCCGTATTGACCCGTTCTTTGGGGTATTCAAATGAATGCCGGATAACTTGCTCTCCCGGTTACAGTCTGCTTAAACAGGCTTCAATCTTTAGTTGGAGGTAGCCTTTCAAACTTTGTCCTTTAGAGATAATTCCTCTCAGTCTCTCAGGAGAGTCATGGCAGTGGGAGTTAGCTGGACGACTCATAAAGTTCCAGAAGGCGTTTGTGACACTTCTCAAGTGTCAGGGAGCTTGTAAGTACCAGTTTTTCATGCGCTTCTGAAGCTTGTCTGTATCCATTGATCGTACACTATGGTGGCGCCTTCTTTCTCATTCTATATTTCTATAGACATACTGATATAGCTGCCCCAGTGATAAGACAGGCAAGCAGCAGACATACTGATATAGCTGCCCCAGTGATAAGACAGGCAAGCAGCAGACATACTGATATAGCTGCCCCAGTGATAAGACAGGCAAGCAGCAGACGTACTGATATAGCTGCCCCAGTGATAAGACAGGGAAGCAGCAGACGTACTGATATAGCTGCCCCAGTGATAAGACAGGCAAGCAGCAGACACACTGATATAGCTGCCCCAGTGATAAGACAGGCAAGCAGCAGACGTACGGATATAGCTGCCCCAGTGATAAGACAGGCAAGCAGCAGACGTACTGATATAGCTGCCCCAGTGATAAGACAGCCAAGCAGCAGACATACTGATATAGCTGCCCCAGTGATAAGACAGGCAAGCAGCAGACATACTGATATAGCTGCCCCAGTGATAAGACAGGCAAGCAGCAGACATACTGATATAGCTGCCCCAGTGATAAGACAGGCAAGCAGCAGACGTACTGATATAGCTGCCCCAGTGATAAGACAGGGAAGCAGCAGACGTACTGATATAGCTGCCCCAGTGATAAGACAGGCAAGCAGCAGACACACTGATATAGCTGCCCCAGTGATAAGACAGGCAAGCAGCAGACGTACGGATATAGCTGCCCCAGTGATAAGACAGGCAAGCAGCAGACGTACTGATATAGCTGCCCCAGTGATAAAACAGGCAAGCAGCAGACGTACTGATATAGCTGCCCCAGTGATAAGACAGGCAAGCAGCAGACGTAGTGATATAGCTGCCCCAGTGATAAAACAGGCAAGCAGCAGACGTACTTATATAGCTGCCCCAGTGATAAGACAGGCAAGCAGCAGACGTAGTGATATAGCTGCCCCAGTGATAAAACAGGCAAGCAGCAGACGTACTGATATAGCTGCCCCAGTGATAAGACAGGCAAGCAACAGACGCACTGATATAGCTGCCCCAGTGATAAGACAGGCAAGCAGCAGACATACTGATATAGCTGCCCCAGTGATAAGACAGGCAAGCAGCAGACGTACTGATATAGCTGCCCCAGTGATAAGACAGGCAAGCAGCAGACGTACTGATATAGCTGCCCTAGTGATAAGACAGGCAAGCAGCAGACGTACTGATATAGCTGCCCCAGTGATAAGACAGGCAAGCAGCAGACGTACTGATATAGCTGCCCCAGTGATAAGACAGCCAAGCAGCAGACATACTGATATAGCTGCCCCAGGGATAAGACAGGCAAGCAGCAGACGTACTGATATAGCTGCCCCAGTGATAAGACAGGCAAGCAGCAGAAGCACTGATATAGCTGCCCCAGTGATAAGACAGGCAAGCAGCAGAAGTACTGATATAGCTGCCCCAGTGATAAAACAGGCAAGCAGCAGACGCACTGATATAGCTGCCCCAGTGATAAGACAGGCAAGCAGCAGACGCACTGATATAGCTGCCCCAGTGATAAGACAGGCAAGCAGCAGACGTACTGATATAGCTGCCCCAGTGATAAGACAGGCAAGCAGCAGACGTACTGATATAGCTGCCCCAGTGATAAGACAGGCAAGCAGCAGACGTAGTGATATAGCTGCCCCAGTGATAAGACAGGGAAGCAGCAGACGTACTGATATAGCTGCCATAGTGATAAGACAGGGAAGTAGGAAGAGTGTTAATTTCTTTCCAATGGAATGGAGAGTCCACAACTTTATTCCAATTTCTAGTGGGAATTCAACTCCTGGCCACCAGAACGATGCAAAGAACACCCCAGCTAAGCTTTAAGTATCCCTCCAACTTCCCACTATCCCCCAGTCATTCTTTGCCTTTGTACACCATGGAGGTGTGCGAAGATGACGTCTGAAGATAATTAATTCTTTAATGGGTAGTTTCCCTGCAATCAAGGATTGGGGCTATGCTGTGTCCATGTAATCCTCTTTAGTAAGAGTTATGGTTGCTATTAGCTGTTGGAGGTCGATAGTCCTTGTTTCTCCTCCAACAAATGATGCTAACCCCTACATAGAAAACCAGGATGTGTTACTCTGTTTTTCTTCATAAATTGAGAGTCCACAGCTGCATTCATTACTTTTGGGAAATAAGAACCTGGTCACCAGGAGGAGGCAAAGACACCCCAGCCAAAGGCTTAAATACTCCTCCCACTTCCCTCATCCCCCATTCATTCTTTGCCTTTTGTCCCAGGATGTTGGCAGAGAAGTGTTGGAAGTTTGTTTGTCACTTATGGAGGGTAGTACTCTTCGACATTAGACTGGAGTTTTAAGTAGTCCTGTCATTCTCTCAGTGAGGGCCTGGATGAAAGTTAGAGTCCGGAGATGCAGGGAGAGTCTTTTTGCGAAACCATCCCGACTCATTTTAACAGCTCCACAAGCAATCGGCGTTGTCGAACTTCGCTTCGCTGCCTGCTTTCTTCTTTCAAGTCCATGGCGGAGGTTCTTCTACTATTCGTCACACTTGAAGGGCGGTGTTCCTGTTCCATGGCGTAGATTCAGGGAAGATTGTTTCATTTTACTTCATCAGAATGTTCTGTAATTCATTTGTTTCCTGTAAGGTGCTTTCTTGCGGGACTTATAAAAAAAATATAGGGTCTCAGTGAGTCTCCTTTGGTGTCTTGGAATCAAGGGTTAATATCTCCTGAGGGGGATTATTGAACAGGGTTTTTTTTAATCATGTTTGTTATGTGATTCAATCTGCTTATGTGTAGTGTTAACTGGGCTCCTGGCTTGGAACTCAAAGGCCTTTGGAAGTGACTCAACCTTATGGTTGGGCGTGCTTTTTTTGGACTGTACGGTTCACCTTGTGACTGGGCGTGTTTACGATCTGGTCTTCCATTTCCACATTCCTGACCGTGTGGCGTTGGAAAAATTCTGGTTTGCCAGTGCCTGGTTCATAGGAGGTGGTGAGTGCCCCAGCCATTGTGGGTGTCAGGTGCCATTTAAATTTTGTTTTCTTATTGTCCATATTATTATATTCTCTATCCAGTTATGGAGGATTCTGATGCCGAGACTGTTCAAATTTCAGATTCTTCGACTTGTGAAGATTGCGAATTGGCCCCGTTGACACATGTCAATCAGTTATGTTCTGTATGCCGTATTAGAGCGTCTTGATCCTCGGACTCAGGGAATCAAGGGACCGCTGAGCCATCCGCCTCTGGGGGTTCTGTCCTCCGCGAGGCGAGTTCCCTACCACTCCCTACTTCTACACATGCGGGTGACCCAGATTATATTTATCCCTCCTTGCAGGGCGGCTTGTTACCCCTGGAGGTCGCAGCACGTTTTCGCTTTCATATATTTTTGCCGATTATGCGTCTGCAAAGTCCAAACGTTTATTTGCATTTGTGTTCGTACCCTATTGTTCCGTGTCTCCCGGCCTTGGGTGGGCCTATGCAGTTCCCTGCAGGTGTAGTTGTCCCTGAGTGTTGTGCCTTTCATTACAGAATTGTACGCCTTCGCATTTTACTCCGACACATTTTTGAGTTATTAGAGGACCCTATCCCTAATGGATAAGGAAATCCGCAGTATTCTACTTCGAATAGCTCACCTCATTAGACATGAGGGGATAACGTAATCTCCTGATTGTCGGTTTGAGATCCTTCCCAGTTTGTTGTAAGATCAGGGTTCCGTTTGGCTGGTCCTACGGGTATGTCTGTTCTTCTTGGGCGTTAACCTACGGGTTACCTTATATTTTCTTTTATCCGGTTAGGATGTCTTTTATTTTTGATTATATGTTTCCTTCGGGAACTTTCTCAGGGATCGATCTTCGCTGTTTGCTTCTGCGGAAGTTTGTTACGGGACACGTTAGTCCTATGTTTGTCTGTTATCTCTTCCCCTCTGAGGTAGGATTTAGGCCGCTTGACAGTTATGGCCCTGTCTGCAGGCTGGTCCTGCTCGGGTTCAGTTTTTCTGTCTCGTGGCTTGTTCAGACACGTGGCGCCTGTTCTTCCTGGCTGGGCCGGTTGAGGCGCAGAGTGCTCACTTTATTATTTGTGTTTTCTTGTTTTTATTTTACAAGTTTCAGCTAAGCATTCTAAAGTCCGCAAGGCAGGAAGGATGTTTCACTATTTATTTAGCATTCAAGCTGGTTGACTGGGTCAGTGGAGTTCCGCTGCGTCACTCTCTTAATTCCGATACTCTCGGGACTTGGAGTGTTCTTCCTCACATGGGAGGATTTGGGGCTTAGCGCCTCCTTACTGCTGTTTTGGGCGGTTTGGCCTTTCTGAGGCTCTGGGAAATTGTCCTTTTGGACTTGTTCCTTCCATGGTCCTTTTGGGGCCTGGTTTTCCCTTCGGGAGATGGTTTGTTCCTTTTTGAGGACATTGGGGTCTCATTTGGGCTCTGCTTAGGGTTCTTCCCCGGATCTGGGGATGATCCGCATCCTTTTTTTCATTTGATCCTCTGACTCGTATTGGAGGTGATGTGGAGACTAGCCTTGCTTGAGTGACTTTGTTCTCAAGGTATCCCTTTACTTTGGACATCTTGTGGCGGTTCAAATGCCTATGGGCTCCAGTGTCTTGGTTCGAGATGCCTTAGCTCCTTTGGAGTGTTGGACTTCGGCAAGGAGTGGTCTCTTCCTTGGGTCGAGACTTGCAAGGTGTTCTCATTATCCAGGTTATTTTGGATATTGCATTGATATCTCCCTGTGGGTCTGTTTTTTATATCAGACGGGATGTTTGAGTTTCTGGGATATTGTTTGTTTTTAAACAATTGGGTGCTCGGACCTGTCATTGCCCCAGTTCGTCCGGTTGCTGAGGCTTTCGCTCAGCGTTTGCCCTTGTGGTTCCCGTTGCGGGTTGTTACCGGACTTTGCAGACTTTAGGGCGGGTTCAGGGTTCTCCACTTTCAGGGAACTTGGGCTATTACCTTTGGTCTGGCTAGTTGACCTGGTCATGGTTGGCCAGGTTTTCTGAGTGCCGATGCTCATGGGGCTTGCCTTATGCTTCTTCAACGGTTTCCCTTAGACAGTTTGCTGAAGTAACCTGATGGCTTTGTGGTTCTGCAGGTGAAGGGTTTGCAGGATATCTGCTGCAGCTATTGCACCTTGTCAGTGTGCTAGCAGGCTATTTTCTAAGGGAATTCTTTTCAAGTTCATCTGCGTTGGAGATTGATCTCTTGTTCAGCTTGTGTCTTGTGGGCAGGTGCTCTGTATTTAATGGCCCCTTTTTCTTAGGGGGGCTTGTTCTCCTCCTTACGGAGGTGTGGTCCTTGTCTTAGGGCTTCTCCTGCATTCAGGAGGTGGAACAGTATTTAACCTTTGTTGAAGGGAGACATGATCTCTGGGTTGTTCTGTTCTATCTGGAGTCTTACTGGCTCTGCGTTGAGACTATGTTTTTTGCCTTTTTTTGCTATATTTGGGTCTTCAGCCTTGTCGACTGTCTCTAAGGAGTTTCGGGGCACCCGAGCTCTGTTGGAATGGCTGGGGCCATTGTTCCGCTCTTTTGGGAGCTGGTGTTGGTGTTCTTTTGTTCCCCTGTTTTCAGACCTTAGGCTGGCCCGGCTGGGAGTAGGTTCTGAGATTGTTGGTCATCTTCGGGGGTGCAGTGGGCCTCGTTGAGGTTCTGTGCTTCTCCCTTTTTGAGACCTATGTGTCGGTCTGGTGGCTTGGATTGGCCGCTTTTTACTTCTCAGCAAGTATTTCTTTCTGTGTCATCCTGATGATGACTGCGTGTTCTTGACTCAGGTGTTTACCTCGTCTGGGTCTGCTACACGTATTATGTGTTAACACAAACTGTGAAAAAAATCACAAGAGGGCGCTCTATCTTAACAAACAGAACAAGTATTTCACAGTGTACAACAGACATATTAGATAATATGTGATGTGTATAATGGATGATAGATTCTCATTAAATATATAGTAACATAACGAAATCTATAATCTGATAACCATTCTTTGTAAAAACAAGTTCATATGGTGAGCGGTATGCTCAGAATCCCCACACCAGGATTTCAACAAATCTCTGACAGGCAGCACTCTCCTTTCCTCCTTCACAGGTGAACTCTTCTGAAATGATTCCAAACGCAGAGAGGTGCCAACATGTGTGTATCAGTATTATACAACCAGCATACACATGGATTATTCTAAGCACAGGGTACTCACAATTTTGCCAAGCACACCAATGTGCTTGTGGAAGCAGGCTGGTTATAACAGCTAACCAGCTGGCTGTCCCCGGTCTCTCATTTCGAATCTCACCGATCTATCCGTCTGGTAGTGACAAACTCACAACAAGGAGGATGTAAGGCAACGATGTTTAAAAAAATTTGATATTTTATTGCAAATCCACTGCAAGTAAAGACCTTAAAAACATTCCTCTTAGGCGAGCATATGATATAATGTTGTTCTTTTGTTTTGCTACGCGTTTCTCGGCTCTAAGGCCGTTTCATCAGGCATAATTTACAATCATATTAAACCGGCTTATATTGCCGCTCACTACCAAACAAAATGTTAATCCCTCCCCTACAGGGTGTGTGCTCTGTGGCCAATCACTATCCACCTCATCATAGGTGTATAGTTCCTTACATGTTACCGTTCATTATCCTACCACTGTTAACTCTTCACCTACTGGGAGTGAGTTTTAAAAAACTCGCTATCTCTCTAGTGACAGAAACATACATATTTCCAAACCAATATGCCCCATTGTCCTCTCATAGAATTATTAACATAAATAAATGGACTTTTGCTTGAATGTCATGATTTAAACCATTCCGGACTTGATATCCATGATTTGTTAGCGTGATATTGATTTAAATAGTAATGGTATTAAAACATTTATGAACATTTATGAAAAATCTTTGCTTATACTTTCAAATGCAAAACCATTACTATGTATATATTAGAACCGTTCGCTATCATCCTAGTGACGTGTGCATATACCATTCCATATTAGTATATCCTATTATCATCTCATGTTAGTATAGATGTGTTTATATCCGTTAGAAAGCTTGTACTTAACTGTCGTAATCTGACCATCACAAAATGTAATACCCATAACTTATTAGCGTGATACTAATGTTGGTGATAATAATCTAAACAATTGTACTGTGATAACATTGATATGTGCATCAGAAGTCCTTGCTAATCATTTCAAATGCAAAGGCTGCTATATATAGGTGTTAGCTATATACCTAACACATCTTATAACTACACCAAAATAATGTGCTAGTTAATAGTGTTAACTTAATGTTCAAAATGCCAATTCATATAACTGCATGATATGTGCTGAGATAAGTAAAGATAATAATGTAAATATTAATTAAGTCTCACACTACTGGGGAAATATTCCAAATTGGGGAGTATTTAACCTGTGGTTCTTCCTTTGTGATTTATGTCCTATCTTGTAAGTGTGGACTCCAATATTTGGGGCGCACAATACGCAATATACCAACCAGATGGAGTGAACATTTTCGTAACATTAGAAACAAATCACTTAAACATAGTGTGTCTAGACACCATATTCATGAACACAATGGAGAGAATTGTTCCTTTAGAATTACTCCATTAGAAAATATTCCTGGGTCCAATAAATATAATAGATTCATTAAGTTACGACAAAGAGAGAACCAAATTTATAAATCCAAAAAGTCTCTCTTTGTCGTAACTTAATGAATCTATTATATTTATTGGACCCAGGAATATTTTCTAATGGAGTAATTCTAAAGGAACAATTCTCTCCATTGTGTTCATGAATATGGTGTCTAGACACACTATGTTTAAGTGATTTGTTTCTAATGTTACGAAAATGTTTACTCCATCTGGTTCGTATATTGCGTATTGTGCGCACCAAATATTGGAGTCCACACTTACAAGATAGGACATAAATCACAAAGGAAGAACCACATGTTAAATACTCCCCAATTTGGAATATTTCCCCAGTAGTGTGAGACTTAATTAATATTTACATTATTATCTTTACTTATCTCAGCACATATCATGCAGTTATATGAATTGGCATTTTGAACATTAAGTTAACACTATTAACTAGCACATTATTTTGGTGTAGTTATAAGATGTGTTAGGTATATAGCTAACACCTATATATAGCAGCCTTTGCATTTGAAATGATTAGCAAGGACTTCTGATGCACATATCAATGTTATCACAGTACAATTGTTTAGATTATTATCACCAACATTAGTATCACGCTAATAAGTTATGGGTATTACATTTTGTGATGGTCAGATTACGACAGTTAAGTACAAGCTTTCTAACGGATATAAACACATCTATACTAACATGAGATAATAATAGGATATACTAATATGGAATGGTATATGCACACGTCACTAGGATGATAGCGAACGGTTCTAATATATACATAGTAATGGTTTTGCATTTGAAAGTATAAGCAAATATTTTTTATAAATGTTTTAATACCATTACTATTTAAATCAATATCACACTAACAAATCATGGCTATCACGTCCGGGATGGTTTAAATCATGACATTCAAGCAAAAGTCCATTTATTTATGGTAATAATTCTATGAGAGGACAATGGGGCATATTGGTTTGGAAATATGTATGTTTCTGTCACTAGAGAGAGAGCGAGTTTTTTAAAACTCACTCCCAGTAGGTGAAGAGTTAACAGTGGTAGGATAATGAACGGTAACATGTCAGGAAATATAGACCTATGATGAGGTGGATAGTGATTGGCCACAGAGCACCCTGTAGGGGAGGGATTAACATTTTGTTTGGTAGTGAGCGGCAATATAAATCGGTTTAATATGATTGTAAATTATGCCTGATGAAACGGCCTTAGAGCCGAGAAACGCGTAGCAAAACAAAAGAACAACATTATATCATATGCTCGCCTAAGAGGAATGTTTTTAAGGTCTTTGTTTGCAGTGGATTTGCAATAAAATATCACGTTTTTTTTAAACATCGTTGCCTTACATCCTCCTTGTTGTGAGTTTGTCACTACCAGACGGATAGATCGGTGAGATTCGAATTGAGAGACCGGAGACAGCCAGCTGGTTAGCTGTTATAACCAGCCTGCTTCCACAAGCACATTGGTGTGCTCGGCAAAATTGTGAGTACCCTGTGCTTAGAATAATCCATGTGTATGCTGGTTGTATAATACTGATACACACATGTTGGCGCCTCTCTGTGTTTGGAATCATTTCAGAAACATATTATGTGTTGTCTTTTTCGGTGCTTTTGCACGATGTTGAGAGGAAAGTTTTCTCTGTTCTGATGCCCGGTCCTGATCCTTGTGTTTTTTGTTTGGTCTGGGCATTGCCTCCCCTTGTTTGTCAGGGCCCATTTGGGTCTTTGTGAGCTGGGCTCGCTCTGGGAGTTCTTTCTTTTATGGAATTTCGGTTTCCCTTTGGTTCTCCTTGCCTTATCCCTTTGGGAGTTTTGGGCTGGTGTTCTCTTCGCTAGTGAAGGGGGTGTGGTTGGGGTCCGACTGCTGGGCGACGGTGTCTCCTGGAGCACTGTTGGCTCAGTTGAGTTTGATTTTGCGGTCTCTAGCTAGGCTTCCGGGCTATCTGCGGGTCAGTGTTCTTGGGGCCTTTTTTCTTTTCAATGTTTCTCGGCTTCAGACGAAGCGGGGTTTTGTTGGGTAGTGGTTTCTGGCCTGGTGCCTTCAGAATGGGCCGCCTTTTGTACCCTCCCGTCTTGGTATTCAGTGTCCTCTATAGCTTGGGTATTGTTTTCCCAAAAGTAATAAATGCAGCTGTGGACTCTTTCCATTTATGAAGAAAAACTTAAATTATGCTTACTTGATAATTTTATTTTCTTCAGATGGAAAGAGTCCACAGCTCCCCACCCGTATTTTTTATGTGGGACGTCTGTATTTTTTTTCTTCTGGCACCTTTTCACCCTTATATTTCTTTACTGTTCCTTGTTCCTCGGCAGAATGACTGGGGGATGAGGGGAGTGGGGGAGGTATTTAAGCCTTTGGCTGGGGTGTCTTTGCCTCTTCCTGGTGGCCAGGTTCTTATTTCCCAAAAGTAATGAATGCAGCTGTGGACTCTTTCCATCTGAAGAAAAGAAAATGATCAGGTAAGCATAATTTAAGTTTTATCCTTTCTCTCCAGGTCCCTGTCAGGAGTCATCTGGATCTGTCAGACCTGTGAGCCTGCAGCTGAATCTCCACAGGTAAGTGCTTTTCCTTTCTAGTTGAGAAGGTCCTGGTATTTTAAGGGTTAATATCCCTCCCTCCTGGTTTTAATGGAGATTGGGGACATTATATATATATATCCTTTTATTTGGGGTATTATTAGCTGGGCAGTGTATGCAGGGTATTGTACTGCTATAGAGGAGTATTGTGTCTTTAAGTTTTGTTTAAACTTTATTGCGGTCTTAAGGCTGTCAGTGGAAAGGTTTTTGAGGGGCCATATCTTTATTTGGTGGAGCTATGAGAAGGCTGTCTGTGGACAGGAATGTTTTGTTCACTTTGAGTGTCTCTTACTTTCTAGGGCTAGTACTCGCATGCCCTTTTTCTTCAGCTGCATTCATTTTGTGAATTCAGAGCCTGGCCACCAGGAGGAGGCAAAGACACCCCAGCCAAAGGCTTAAATACCTCCCCCACTTCCCTCATCCCCCAGTCATTCTTTGCCTTTCGTATCAGGAGGTTGGCAGAGAAGTGTTAGAAGATTGAAGATAGTCTCTCATGGAGGGTAGTACTCTACGAAATGGGACTGGAGTTTTAAGTAATCCTGTCAGCTTCTCAGTGAGAGCATGGGTGAAAGTTAGAGTCCGGTGATGCAGGGAGAGTCTTTCTGCGAAACCATCCCGACTCTCATTAACAGCTCCTTTGGCAATCAGCGTTGACCAGTTTCGCTGACTGCCTTTATTCACTCAAGTCCATGCCAGAAGCGAGGCTACTATCTGTCACACTTGAAGGGCTGTGTTCCTGTTCCACGGCATAGATTCCGGTAAGATCATTTTATTTTATTTCAATATATGACTGTAATGTTAAACGGAAGAAGTCAGGGTCCCAGTGGGACTTCTTTATCTTATGGAATCGAGGGTTAATATCTCATAAGGGGGTTTATTGAACAGGGGAGACTGTAATCATGTTTGTTATGTGATTATGTCTGCTATTGTGCAGTGATACTTGGGCTCATGGCTTTTCTGACATAATGGCCTTACTTCATCTTTTTGCGCAGTCCTAGGAACTGGCATGTTTTCTCTTGCAAGGTGTATCCAGTCCACGGATTCATCCTTTACTTGTGGGATATTCTCATTCCCTACAGGAAGTGGCAAAGAGAGCACACAGCAGAGCTGTCCATATAGCCCCCCCTCTAGCTCCACCCCCCAGTCATTCTCTTTTCCGGCTCTAAGCACTAGGGTCTCTCTCGGGAGTGTAAAGTGAATGTGGTGTTAGAATTGTAGTTTTATTATCTTCAATCAAAAGTTTGTTATTTTAAATGGTACCGGTTTGTACTATTTACTCTCTAGCAGAAAAGTGATGAAGATTTCTGCTGAGAGGAAAATGATTTTAGCATGTTGTAACTAAAATCCACTGCTGTTCCCACACAGGACTGAGGAGTACCAGAAAACTTCAGTTGGGGGGAACAGTTTGCAGGGGAACTGCATTAAGGTATGTTCAGTCATTTATTTCTAGACAAGACTGAGATAATGCTAGAAGAGACTGACAATATCCCCATGAGGGGAGGGTAAGCTATGTTCACAGACTTAGTAAGGAATTGAATGCTTACATAATAGGGCTAATATACTGGTTGACACTTATTCAGGGCAATCGATTGGCTAAGGAAAAATCGTTTTGCAAGACACTTTGAAAGCCCTTTTGGGTTCGTTCTGGGGTTATTACCCACATGGCTGTTTTTTAGTAACTTAGGAGTGATTTACTAGGCCTCACAGCTCCGGAGTAGAGTGGGAGGGGCCTAATTTCGCGCCTCAGATGCGCACTTAGAATTGCAGAGAAGTTCATGCTGCTTCACATGGAGGGCCCTGCTGATGTTTGAGGGCCTAAAAGAAGCTATATTCCCCCAAATCTGATCCCTAAGGGCAGGTAGGGCCACAGCAAGGCTGTGGCAAGGTGCTGTAGTAATTTAACTGGGTGTTGGCTTTAGGCTGCTCCGGTTTGGGCATTAAGGGGTTAATCGTTTTGAAACTTGTGGTGCAATCTTATTAAGGCTTTAGCTACATACTGTGAAAATTTCAGAAAGATTGCTGCATTTTTCACTGTTTTGTAAAATTGTGTGCTCTTTTTATCTCTTAAAGGCACAGTAACGTTTTTTCCAAATTGTGTTTTTTATTTGATTAAAGTGATTTCCAAGCCTGTTTGTGTACTCTACTAGTCTGTTAAACATGTCTGACACTAAGGAAAATCCTTGTTCAATGTGTTTAGAAGCCATGGTGGAACCCCCTCTTAGAATGTGTCCCACTTGTACTGATATGTCTATACACTTTAAAGATCATATTGTTGCACTTAAGAATGTGGCCCAAGATGATTCTCAGAATGAAGGTAACGAGGGTAGCCCGTCTGCCTCTCCCCAAGTGTCACAACCAGTTACGCCCGCGCAAGCGACGCCTAGTACCTCTAGTGCGTCTAACCCTTTTACATTACAAGACTTAGCAGCAGTCATGGATAATTCTCTTACAGCCTTCTTATCTAAACTGCCCGTGTTACTTGCAAAGCGTGATAGCTTCGTTTTAAGAACAGATTATGAGCATTCTGACGCTTTGGTAGCCGTATCCGATATACCCTCACAACGCTCTGAAGTGGGAGCGAGGGATTTGGTGTCTGAGGGAGAAGTCTCTGATTCAGGAACGGTTCCTCCTCAGACAGATTCAGATACATTGGCTTTTAAATTTAAACTAAAACACCTCCGTGTTTTGCTTAGGGAGGTATTAGCTACTCTGGATGACTGCAACCCTTTGGTGATCCCAGAGAAATTGTGTAAAATGGACAAGTACCTAGAGGTCCCTGTTAACACGGATGCGTTTCCGGTCCCTAAGAAGATTGCGGATATCGTTACTAGGGAGTGGGATAGGCCAGGTGTCCCTTTTGTCCCCCCTCCTGTTTTTAAGAAAATGTTCCACATATCTGACCCCATGCGGGACTCGTGGCAGACGGTCCCTAAGGTGGAGGGGGCTGTTTCTACACTAGCTAAACGCACAACCATACTAATTGAAGACAGTTGTGCTTTTAAAGACCCTATGGATAAAAAATTAGAGGGTTTACTTAAGAAAATTTTTGTTCAACAAGGTTTTCTTCTCCAACCTATTGCCTTCATTATTCCTGTAACTACTGCAGCTGCTTTCTGGTTTGAGGCGCTGGAAGATTCGCTCCAGACGGAGACCTCATATGAGGAAATTATGGATAGAATTAAGGCTCTAAAGCTAGCTAATTCTTTTATCACTGACGCCGCTTTCCAAATAGCTAAGTTAGCGGCGAAAAATTCAGGTTTCGCCATTTTGGCGCTATGGCTAAAGTCCTGGTCGGCCGATGTGTCGTCTAAATCCAAGCTTTTGAACATTCCTTTCAAAGGGAAGACCCTCTTCGGGCCTGAATTGAAAGAGATTATTTCAGATATCACCGGGGGAAAAGGCCATGCTCTCCCTCAGGACAAAGCCTTTAAGACAAAGAACAAAGCTAATTTTCGTTCCTTTCGCAATTTCAGGAACGGCCCCGCTTCATCCTCTCCGGCTGCAAAGCAAGAGGGTAACGCTTCACAGCCCAAGGCAACCTGGAAACCTTACCAGGGCTGGAATAAGGGTAAACAGGCCAAAAAGCCTGCAGCTGCCACCAAGACAGCATGAAGGGGTAGCCCCCGATCCGGGACCGGATCTAGTAGGGGGCAGACTCTCTCTCTTCGCTCAGGCCTGGGCAAGAGATGTACACGATCCTTGGGCATTAGAGATTGTAGCCCAGGGATACCTTCTAGAATTCAAGGACTCTCCTCCAAGGGGAAGGTTCCACATTTCTCGTCTGTCTACAGATCAGACAAAGAAAGAGGCGTTTTTACGCTGTGTAGAAGATCTACATACAATGGGAGTGATCCACCCAGTTCCAATTGCAGAACAAGGACTGGGGTTTTACTCAAACCTGTTTGTGGTTCCCAAAAAAGAAGGAACTTTCAGACCAATCCTGGATCTCAAAATTCTAAACAAATTCCTCAGAGTCCCATCATTCAAGATGGAGACCATTCGGACAATCTTACCAATGATCCAGGAGGGTTAATATATGACTACCGTGGATCTAAAGGATGCATATCTGCACATTCCTATCCACAAATATCATCACCAGTTTCTCAGGTTCGCCTTTCTGGACAAGCATTTTCAGTTTGTGGCTCTTCCTTTCGGGTTGGCCACTGCTCCCAGAATTTTCACAAAGGTGCTAGGGTCCCTCCTGGCGGTTCTAAGACCTAGGGGCATAGCAGTGGCGCCTTACCTAGATGACATCTTAATTCAGGCGTCGACTTTCCAAAGAACCAAGTCTAACACGGAGATTGTATTGGCCTTTCTGAGGTCTCACGGGTGGAAGGTGAACATCAAAAAGAGTTCTCTCTCCCCCCTCACAAGAGTTACATTCCTAGGAACCCTGATAGACTCGGTAGAAATGAAAATATTTCTGACGGAGGTCAGAAAGCTAAAACTCTTAACTACTTGCCGAGCTCTTTATTCCATTCCTCAAATTCAGTTGGACCAGGAGACCAGAGATTCTCTTCTCTGGTGGTTGTCTCAGGATCACCTGTCTCAGGGAATATGTTTCCGCAGGCCAGAGTGGATCATTGTAACGACCGACGAAAGCTCAGGGCTTATGGTCTCGGGAAGAAACTCTTCTCCCGATAAACATTCTGGAACTGAGGGCGATATTCAACGCTCTTCAGGCATGGCCTCATCTAGCTGCGGCCAAATTCATCAGATTTCAGTCGGACAACATCACACTGTAGCTTACGTCAATCATCAGGGGGGAACAAAGAGTTCCCTAGCGATGACGGAAGTAACCAAAATAATCAGGTGGGCGGAGGATCACTCCTGCCATCTCTTTTAGCAATTCACATCCCAGGAGTAGACAACTGGGAGGCGGATTTTCTAAGTCGTCAGACTTTTCACCCGGGGGAGTGGGAACTCCATCCGGAGGTATTTGCTCAGCTATGGGGCACTCCAGAGTTGGATCTAATGGCGTCCCGTCAGAACACCAAACTTCCTCTCTACGGGTCCAGGTCCCGGGATCCCAAGGCGGTATTGATAGATGCTCTATGCTTACCTGATAAATTACTTTCTCTTGCGGTGTATCCAGTCCACGGCCCGCCCTGGCATTTAAGTCAGGTAAAAAATTTTTGTTTAAACTACAGTCACCACTGCACCCTATGGTTTCTCCTTTTTCTTCCTAACCTTTGGTCGAATGATTGGGGGGTGGAGCTAGAGGGGGAGCTATATGGACAGCTCTGCTGTGTGCTCTCTTTGCCACTTCCTGTAGGGAATGAGAATATCCCACAAGTAAAGGATGAATCCGTGGACTGGATACACCGCAAGAGAAAGTAATTTATCAGGTAAGCATAAATTCTGTTTTTTTGGCTTACATGATGCACTTTGTGAACGGGTGTGGTCACGTTGTATTCCATTTCCGCACATTAACCGAGTGGGGATGGAGAGAGTCTGTTCATTAGTTGTCTGTTTCACAGGAGGTGGTGAGTTCCCTCAGCCATTGGAGATGTAAGGTGCCGTTAGTGTTTGTCCATAACTGCAATCTCCAAGTTATGGAGGATTCTGATTTTTTGGAGACGGATATCTCTGATTCGAAAAACACGTCTTGCGAAGAGTATGAAATAGCCAGGGTTATCCATGCCCATCAGTTATGTTCCGATTGCCGTTCTAGGGTACTCTCTTCACTAATATCAGGGAATTTAGAGTGCGTTGAGCCATCCGCCCCTGACGATTCCATGTCCCGGGAGGCGCGTGCCCCAGAACTTTATTTTGCTATCGATGCAGGTGTCTATATGGCCATTACTCCTTCTCCGGAAGGCGGCTTGATTCCTCTAGAAGTTGCAGCATGGTTCCGCTTGGCCATATCTATGGTGCTGGCACATTTATATCTCCCTAATAAGGTATTTTTAAGATACTGTCCATGTTCTGTTAAATGGGGTTCGTCGGGCGTGGGATCGCCTGAGTCAGTTAGACCTTCTGGGGAAGCGATGGCCTCTTAGGCTTCAGGGACCCACCCTCGGGCCGGGGTAGCCCATCGACCCGGCTGGGGATCATTTTGCCTTCCGTTATAGACTGGCACATCTTCGTGTTTTGTTAAGGCATGTTTTGGCGGTGCTGGAGGATTCCAGCCCGGCGGTCTTCTGTGCCGGACAGCAAACTGGATTAGACGTGTGGGGATGATGCAATTTCCTTATCGTCTCTGTTTTTCTTTCTTTTAGTATCTGTTCCAGTTCTGAGCTTGGGCCTCTAATCGACTGGTCCGGTTGGCGTGCCGTTTTTCTTGGGCGTTCACCCTCGGGTGCTGCCTTCATTTTATTTAATCCGGTTAGGATATATTTAATTTGTTTTAAGAAGCTCAGTTCTGCTATAATTTTCCAGTTTGGGAATATTCTTTCTTTCATGTAATTGGCAAGAGTCCATAAGCTAGTGACGTATGGGATATACAATCCTACCAGGAGGGGCAAAGTTTCCCAAACCTCAAAATGCCTATAAATACACCCCTCACCACACTCACAATTCAGTTTTACAAACTTTGCCTCCTATGGAGGTGGTGAAGTAAGTGCTTGATTTTCTTCGTTGATATGCGCTTCTCAGCATTTTGAAGCCAGATTCCTCTCAGAGTACAGTGAATGTCAGAGGGATGTGAAGGGAGTATCACCTATTGATTCTATGGTTTTCCTCATGGAATTTTTTTTCAAAGGTTCTCTGTTATCGGTCGTAGAGATTCATCTCTTACCTCCCTTTTCAGATCGACGATATACTCTCATATTCCATTACCTCTACTGATAACTGTTTCAGTACTGGTTTGGCTATCTGCTATATGTGGATGGGTGTCTTTCGGTAAGTATGTTTCCATTACTTAAGACACTCTCAGCTATGGTTTGGCACTTTATGTATTAATATAAAGTTTTAAATATATGTATGGTACGTATATTTGCCATGAGTCAGGTTTATGTATATTTCCTTTTGCAGACTATCAGTTTCAAAATTGGGAAACATATTTAGGAAGTTATTTTTTCTTACCTGGCGTATAGTCTTTTCTTCAAATTGACTGCTTTTTCATTAATTTTCAAGGGCAAAATTAGGCTTGCGAGGTCGCAAAATGCTGATATTTATTGCGTCCTCCTTGGCGCAAAATTTTTTTTGGCGCAAAGGTAAGTTTGGTGACGAAATTAGTCATTTCCGGCGTCTTAGTTGACGCCAGGTTTCTTTGCACAAGGTTGCATCTGCCATGACGCGAGTTGCGTCATTTCCGGATGTTGTTAGCGCCAAAAAATTCATTTTGCGTTGCGCATCATACTTTGTGCCAAATAATTTGAATCATTTAAACCCCACTTCCTATATGCCTCTTGCCTCTTTTTTTGCTCAGAGGGCTATGCTGTTTGCATTTTTTTCCCATTCCTGAAACTGTCATATAAGGAAATGGATAATTTCTCTTGTTAAGTGTATTCAGTCCACGGGTCATCCATTACTTATGGGATATATTCCCTTCCCAACAGGAAGTTGCAAGAGGATCACCCAAAGCAGAGCTGCTATATAGCTCCTCCCCTCACATGTCATATCCAGTCATTCTCTTGCAACCCTCAACTAGATAGGAGGTCGTGAGAGGACTGTGGTGTTTTATACTTAGTTTATTTCTTCAATCAAAAGTTTGTTATTTTTAAATGGCACCGGAGTGTGCTGTTTTTTTCTCAGGCAGTATTTGGAAGAAGAATCTGCCTGCGTTTTCTATGATCTTAGCAGAAGTAACTAAGATCCACTGGCTGTTCTCGCACATTCTGAGGAGTGGGGTAACTTCAGAAAGGGAATAGCGTGCGGGGTCTCCTGCAAATAAGGTATGTGCAGTAAAATATTTTTCTAAGGAATGGAATTGACTAAGAAAATACTGCTGATACCGATGTAATGTAAGTAAAGCCTTAAATGCAGTGAAAGCGACTGGTATCAGGCTGATTAATGTATATACAGTAAAGTAATTTTTTAAGGAATGGAATTTGACTAAGAAAATGCTACTAATACTGAAGTAATGTTATAAGCCTTAAATGCAGTAGAAGGACTGGTATCAGGCTTATCAATAGAGATACATGCTCTTTAAAAAAGGATGTTTAAAACGTTTGCTGGCATGTTTAATCGTTTTTGTGAGGTACATTGGTGATAAAACTTATTGGGGCATAACATTTTTCCACATGGCTGACTTATATTTCTGCATAGAAACAGTTAACTGAAGCTCCCAAATGAGTGGGAGGGGCCTATTTTAGCGCTTTTTTGCGCAGTAAAAATTCAGTCTCAGTCTTCCTGCATGACCCAGGACGTCTCTAGAGAGCTCAAGGGACTTCAAAAGTCATTTTGATGGAGGTAATCAGTCACAGCAGACCTGTGACAGTGTGTTTGACTGTGTTAAAAAACGTTTTTTTCTCTATTGCTTATCCGTTTTGGGTATTAAGGGGTTAATCATCCATTTGCAAGTGGGTGCAATGCTCTGCTAACTTAATACATTTACTGTGAAAATTTGGTTGCTATAACTGATTTGGTTCATTGTTATTTCAACTGTGACAGTTTTTTTGTGCTTCTTAAAGGCGCAGTAGCGTTTTCTATATTGCTTGTAAATTTATTTAAAGTGTTTTCCAAGTCTGCTAGTCTTATTGCTAGTCTGTTTAAACATGTCTGACACAGATGAATCTGTTTGTTCACTATGTTTGAAGGCCAGTGTGGAGCCCCATAGAAATATGTGTACTAAATGTATTGATTTCACTTTAAATAATAAAGGTCAGTCTTTATCTGTAAAGGAATTATCACCAGACAACGAGGGGGAAGTTATGCCGACTAACTCTCCTCACGTGTCAGTACCTTCGCCTCCCGCTCAGGAGGCGCGTGATATTGTGGCGCCAAGTACATCAGAGACGCCCATACAAATCACTTTACAAGACATGGCTACTATTATGAATAATACCCTGACAGAAGTATTATCTAAATTGCCAGAATTAAGAGGCAAGCGCGATTGCTCTGGGATAAGGACAGAGCGCGCTGGTGCTGTGAGAGCCATGTCCGATACTGCGTCACAGTTTGCAGAACATGAGGACGGAGAGCTTCATTCTGTGGGTGACGGATCTGATCCAGGGAAACCGGATTCAGAGATCTCTAATTTTAAATTTAAGCTTGAGAACCTCCGTGTATTGCTAGGGGAGGTTTTAGCGGCTCTGAATGACTGTAACACAGTTGCAATTCCAGAGAAATTATGTAGGCTGGATAGATACTATGCGGTACCGGTGTGTACTGACGTTTTTCCTATACCTAAAAGGCTTACAGAAATTATTAGCAAGGAGTGGGATAGACCCGGTGTGCCCTTTTCCCCACCTCCTATATTTAGGAAAATGTTTCCAATAGACGCCACTACACGGGACTTATGGCAGACGGTCCCTAAGGTGGAGGGAGCAGTTTCTACTTTAGCTAAGCGTACCACTATCCCGGTGGAGGATAGTTGTGCTTTTTCGGATCCAATGGATAAAAAATTAGAAGGTTACCTTAAGAAAATGTTTGTTCAACAAGGTTTTATCTTACAGCCCCTTGCATGCATTGCGCCTGTCACTGCTGCTGCGGCATTCTGGTTTGAGTCTCTAGAAGAGGCCATTCACACAGCTCCATTGGATGAAATTATGGACAAGCTTAAATCACTTAAGCTAGCTTACTCATTTGTTTCTGATGCCATTGTACATTTAACTAAACTAACGGCTAAGAACTCCGGATTCGCCATCCAGGCGCGCAGAGCGCTATGGCTTAAATCCTGGTCAGCTGACGTGACTTCTAAATCTAAATTGCTTAATATTCCTTTCAAGGGGCAAACCTTATTCGGGCCCGGCTTGAAAGAAATTATCGCTGACATTACTGGAGGTAAGGGTCATACTCTTCCTCAGGACAGGGCCAAATCAAAGGCCAAACAGTCTAATTTTCGTGCCTTTCGAAACTTCAAGGCAGGAGCAACATCAACTTCCTCCGCTCCAAAACAGGAAGGAACTGTTGCTCGTTACAGACAGGCCTGGAAAACTAACCAGTCCTGGAACAAGGGCAAGCAGGCCAGAAAACCTACTACTGCCCCTAAGACAGCATGAAGGGATGGCCCCCTATCCGGAAACGGATCTAGTGGGGGGCAGACTTTCTCTCTTCGCCCAGGCGTGGGCAAGAGATGTCCAGGATCCCTGGGCGTTGGAGATCATATCTCAGGGATATCTTCTGGACTTCAAGGCTTCCCCTCCTCAAGGGAGATTTCATCTTTCAAGGTTATCAGAAAACCAGATAAAGAAAGAGGCATTCCTACGCTGCGTACAAGACCTCCTAGTAATGGGGGTGATCCACCCAGTTCCGCGGACGGAACAAGGACAGGGATTTTATTCAAATCTGTTTGTGGTTCCCAAGAAAGAGGGTACCTTCAGACCAATTTTGGATCTAAAGATCTTAAACAAATTCCTAAGAGTTCCATCATTCAAAATGGAAACTATTCGGACCATCCTACCCATGATCCAAGAGGGTCAGTACATGACCACAGTGGACTTAAAGGATGCCTACCTTCACATACCGATTCACAAAGATCATCATCGGTTCCTAAGATTTGCCTTTCTAGACAGGCATTACCAATTTGTAGCTCTCCCCTTCGGGTTGGCTACGGCCCCGAGAATCTTTACAAAGGTTCTGGGCTCACTTCTGGCGGTTCTAAGACCGCGAGGCATAGCGGTGGCTCCGTATCTAGACGACATCCTGATACAGGCGTCAAGCTTTCAAATTGCCAAGTCTCATACAGAGATAGTTCTGGCATTTCTGAGGTTGCATGGGTGGAAGGTGAACGTGGAAAAGAGTTCTCTATCACCACTCACAAGAGTCTCCTTCCTAGGGACTCTGATAGATTCTGTAGAAATGAAAATTTACCTGACGGAGGCCAGGTTATCAAAACTTTTAAATGCTTGCCGTGTCCTTCATTCCATTCCACGCCCGTCAGTGGCTCAGTGCATGGAAGTAATCGGCTTAATGGTAGCGGCAATGGACATAGTGCCATTTGCGTGCCTGCATCTCAGACCGCTGTAATTATGCATGCTAGGTCAGTGGAATGGGGATTACTCAGATTTGTCCCCCCTACTAAATCTGGATCAAGAGACCAGAGATTCTCTTCTCTGGTGGCTATCTCGGGTCCATCTGTCCAAGGGTATGACCTTTCGCAGGCCAGATTGGACGATTGTAACAACAGATGCCAGCCTTCTAGGCTGGGGCGCAGTCTGGAACTCCCTGAAGGCTCAGGGATCGTGGACTATAAATATAAATATTCTGGAGTTAAGAGCAATATTCAATGCTCTTCTAGCTTGGCCTCAGTTAGCAACACTGAGGTTCATCAGATTTCAGTCGGACAACATCACGACTGTGGCTTATATCAACCATCAAGGGGGAACCAGGAGCTCCCTAGCGATGTTAGAAGTCTCAAAGATAATTCGCTGGGCAGAGTCTCACTCTTGCCACTTGTCAGCGATCCACATCCCAGGCGTGGAGAACTGGGAGGCGGACTTTCTAAGTCGTCAGACTTTTCATCCGGGGGAGTGGGAACTCCATCCGGAGGTGTTTGCTCAACTGGTCCATCGTTGGGGCAAACCAGAACTGGATCTCATGGCGTCTCGCCAGAACGCCAAACTTCCTCGTTACGGATCCAGGTCCAGGGACCCGGGAGCGACGCTGATAGATGCTCTAGCAGCTCCTTGGTTCTTCAACATGGCTTATGTGTTTCCACCGTTTCCTCTGCTACCTCGACTGATTGCCAAGATCAAACAGAAGAGAGCATCGGTGATTCTGATAGCGCCTGCGTGGCCACGCAGGACCTGGTATGCAGACCTAGTGGACATGTTGTCCTGTCCACCATGGACTCTACCTTTGAGGCAAGACCTTCTAATACAAGGTCCTTTCAATCATCCAAATCTAATTTCTCTGAGACTGACTGCATGGAGATTGAACGCTTGATCCTATCAAAGCGTGGCTTCTCCGAGTCAGTTATTGATACCTTAATACAGGCACGAAAGCCTGTTACCAGAAAAATCTACCATAAGATATGGCGTAAATACCTGTATTGGTGCGAATCCAAGAGTTACTCATGGAGTAAGGTTAGGATTCCTAGGATATTGTCCTTTCTCCAAGAGGGTTTGGAAAAAGGCTTATCAGCTAGTTCGTTAAAGGGACAGATTTCTGCTCTGTATATTCTTTTGCACAAGCGTCTGGCAGAAGTTCCAGACGTCCAGGCTTTTTGTCAGGCTTTGGCTAGGATTAAGCCTGTGTTTAAAACTGTTGCTCCTCCGTGGAGCTTAAACTTGGTTCTTAAAGTTCTTCAAGGAGTTCCGTTTGAACCCCTTCATTCCATTGATATTAAACTTTTATCTTGGAAAGTTCTGTTTTTGATGGCTATTTCCTCGGCTCGAAGAGTCTCGGAGTTATCTGCCTTACATTGTGATTCTCCTTATCTGATTTTCCATTCAGACAAGATAGTTCTGCGTACTAAACCTGGGTTTTTACCTAAGGTAGTTTCTAACAGGAATATCAATCAGGAGATTGTTGTTCCATCATTATGTCCTAATCCTTCTTCAAAGAAGGAACGACTTTTGCATAATCTGGACGTAGTCCGTGCCCTGAAATTTTATTTACAGGCAACTAAAGATTTTCGTCAAACTTCTTCCCTGTTTGTTGTTTACTCTGGACAGAGGAGAGGTCAAAAAGCTTCGGCAACCTCTCTCTCCTTTTGGCTTCGTAGCATAATACGTGTAGCCTATGAGACTGCTGGACAGCAGCCCCCTGAAAGAATTACAGCTCATTCCACTAGAGCTGTGGCTTTCACCTGGGCCTTTAAGAATGAGGCCTCTGTTGAACAGATTTGCAAGGCTGCGACTTGGTCTTCGCTTCACACTTTTTCAAAATTTTACAAATTTGACACTTTTGCTTCTTCGGAGGCTGTTTTTGGGAGAAAGGTTCTGCAGGCAGTGGTTCCTTCCGTTTAAGTTCCTGCCTTGTCCCTCCCATCATCCGTGTACTTTAGCTTTGTTATTGGTATCCCATAAGTAATGGATGACCCGTGGACTGAATACACTTAACAAGAGAAAACATAATTTATGCTTACCTGATAAATTTATTTCTCTTGTAGTGTATTCAGTCCACGGCCCGCCCTGTCTTTTTTAAGGCAGATCTAAATTTTAATTAAAACTCCAGTCACCACTGCACCCTATGGTTTCTCCTTTTTTGTCTTGTTTCGGTCGAATGACTGGATATGACATGTGAGGGGAGGAGCTATATAGCAGCTCTGCTTTGGGTGATCCTCTTGCAACTTCCTGTTGGGAAGGGAATATATCCCATAAGTAATGGATGACCCGTGGACTGAATACACTACAAGAGAAATAAATTTATCAGGTAAGCATAAATTATGTTTTTGCTTTATATGTTGTTTTTTTCTCTTACTTTTGCAAGATGTCTCAATCTGATCCTGACTCAGAAACCACTGTTGGAATCCTGCTGCCTGATAACAGTTCTACCAAAGCTAAGTGTATCTGTTGTAAGTTAGCGGAGATTATATCTCCAGCTGTAGTATGTAACAGTTGTCATGATAAGATTTTACATGCAGAGAATGTGTCCATCAGTATTAGTACAATGCCTGTTGTTACTTCAACATCTAATTTACTTAATATATCTGTGAATATAAATTATTTTATTGCTGATGCAATACAGAAGGCTTTGTCTGCCATCCCGCCTTCTAATAAACATAAAAGGTCTTTTTTAATCTTCTCATAAAGTTGATGAAATTTCTAATGACCGACAACATACTGAATTATCCTCATTTGACGAGGTTTTATCTGATTCAGAAGATCCTTCCGCAGATATTGACACTGACAAATCTACTTATTTATTTAACATAGAGTATATTCGTTCCTTGTTAAAAAAAAGTGTTGATTACTTTGGATATTGAGGAAACTAGTCCTCTTGATATTTTAAATTCTGTTTATAAACCTCCTGTGGTTACTCCAGAGTTTTTTTCCAGTTCCTGATGCTATTTCTGATATGATTTCTAAGGAATGGAATAGGCCTGGTACTTCTTTTATTCCTTCTTCAAGGTTTAAAAAAATCGTATCCTTTGCCAACAGTTAGATTGGAGTTTTGGGAAAAGATCCCCAAAGTTGATGGGGCTATTTCTACTCTTGCTAAACATACTACTATTCCTATGGAAGATAGTATTTATTTTAAAGACCCTTTAGATAGGAAACTTGAATCTTATGTAAGGATAGCTTATTTATATTCGGGTCATCTCCTCAGGCCTGCCATTTCTATGGCTGATGTTGCAGCTGCATCAACTTTTTGGTTGGAAATTTAGCGCACCAGGAAACTGATCCTGATTTGTCTAGTCCAGATTCCTATCTCTTTCTTTCCAAGGTAATACGTTATTTGGTTCTCAGTTGGATTCGATTTTTTCAACTGTCACTGGGGGGAAGGGAGTTTTTTGCCTCAGGATAAAGTCCTAAGGGTAAACCTAAAGCTTCTAACCGCTTTCGTTCCTTTCGACAAATAAGGAACAGAAACCTAATCCTTCCCACAAAGAATCTGGTTCCAGTTGGAAACCTTCTTCAAGTTGGACTAAATCCAAACCATTTAAGAGACCAAAGCCAGCCCCCAAGTCCGCATGAATGTGCGGCCTTCATTCCAGCTCAGCTGGTACGGGGCAGATTAAGATTTTTCCAAGACTTTTGGCCAGATTCTGTCCAAAATCATTGGATTCAGAGTATTTTATCTCAAGGATACCGAATAGGATTCAGAGTAAGACCTCCTGTGAGAAGGTTTTTTCTCTCACGCATCCCAGTAAATCCAGTTAAAGCTCAAGATTTTCTGAAGTATGTTTCAGACCTGGAGCTATCAGGTGTATTCATACCAGTTCCATTTCAGGAAAAGGGTCTGGGGTTTTATTCGAATCTATTCATTGTCCCAAAGAAAGAAAATTCTTTCAGGCTAGTTCTGGATCTGAAAATTTTGAATAGTTATGTAAGAGTGCCAATTTTCAAAATGGTGACTATGAGACTATATTCTGCCTTTTGTTCAGCAAGGGCATTATATGTCCATAATAGACTTACAGGATGCATATCCTCATATTCCGATTCATCCAGACCATTATCAGTTTCTGAGATTTTCCTTTCTAGACAAGCGTTACCAATTTGTCGCTCTTCCATTTGACCTAGCAACAGCTCCACAAATCTTTTCGAAGATTCTAGGTGCCCTACTCTCTGTAATCAGAGAACGGGGTATTGCAGTATTTCCTTAGTTGGATGATATCTTGGTACTAGCTCAGTCTTTATATTCTGCAGAATCTCACACAAATCAACTAGTGTTGTTTCTTCGAAAATATGGTTGGAGGATCAATTTACTAAAAAGTTCTTTGATTCCTCAGACAAGGGTCACCTTTTTAGGTTTCCAGATAGAGTCAGTGTCCATGACTCTGTCTCTAACAGACAAGAGACGTTTTAAATTGGTTTCAGCCTGTCGTAACCTTCAGTCTCAGTCATTCCCTTCAGTAGCTATGTGCATGGAAATTTTAGATCTCATGACTGCAGCATCGGACGTGATCCCCTCTGCTCGTTTTCATATGAGACCTCTCCAGCTTTGGATGCTGAAACAATGGTGCAGGGATTATACAAGGATATCACAATTAATATCCTTAAATCCCAATGTTCGACTATCTCTGACTTGGTGGTTAGATCACCATCGTATACTTCTAGGGGCCTCTTTTGTTCGTCCAACCTGGACTGTGATCACAACAGATGCGAGTCTTTCAGGTTGGGGAGCTGTTTGGGGATCTCTGACAGCACAAGGGGCTTGGAAATCTCAAGAGGCGAGATTACCAATCAATATTTTAGAACTCCGTGCTATTTTCAGGGCTCTTTAGGTTTGGCCTCTGTTGAAGAGAGAACCGTTCATTTGTTTTCAGACAGACTAAATCACTACTGTGGCATATGCCAATCATCAGGGTGGGACTCACAGTCCCCAAGCTATGAAAGAAGTATCCCGGATACTTGCTTGGGCGGAATCCAGCTCCTGTCTAATCTTTGCGGTTCATATATCATATCGGAAGCGGATTATCTCAGTCGTTAGACTTTACATCCGGGGGAGTGGTCCCTCCATCCAGATGTGTTTTCTCAGGTTGTTCAGATGTGGGGTCTTCCAGTAATAGATCTGATGGTTTCTCATCTAAACAAGAAACGTCCCAGGTACCTGTCCAGGTCCAGGGATCCTCAGGAAGAAGCAGTGGATGCATTCACACTTCCTTGGTTTTATCAACCTGCTTATATTTTCCCGCCTCTAGTTCTTCTTCCAAGAGTGATCGCCAAAATCATCATGGAGCAATCGTTTGTGTTGCTGGTGGCTCCAGCATGGCCTCATAGGTTCTGGTATGCGGATCTTGTTCGGATATCCAGTTGCCAACCTTGGCCACTTCCATTAAGGCCAGACCTTCTATCTCAAGGTCCGTTTTTCCATCAAGATCTCAAATCATTAAATTTGAAGGTATGGAAATTGAACGCCTAGTGCTTAGTCATAGAGGTTTCTCTGATTCAGAGATTAATGCTATGTTACAGGCTCGTAAATCTATTTCTAGAAAGATTTATTTTCCAGTTTGGAAGACTTATATTTCATGGTGTTCTTCTCATAGATTCTCTTAGCATTCTTTTAGAATTCCTAGAATTTTACAATTTCTTCAGGATGGTTTGGATAAGGGTTTGTCTGCAAGTTCCTTGGAAGGACAAAGCTCTGCTTTTTCTGTTTTATTTCACAGAAAGATTGCTAAGCTTCCTGATATTCACTGTTTTGTACAGGCTTTGGTTCGTATCAAGCCTGTCATTAAATCAATCTCTCCTCCTTGGAGTCTTAATTTGGGTTTGAAGGCTTTACAGGCTCCTCCATTTGAGCCTATGCATTCTTTGGACATTAAAATACTTTCTTGGAAAGTGTTGTTCCTTTTGGCCGTCTCTTCTGCTAGAAGAGTTTCTGAATTATCTGTCCTTTCTTGTGAATCTCCTTTTCTGATTTTTCATCAGGATAAGGCGGTTTTGCGGACTTCATTTAAATTCTTACCTAAGGTTGTGATTTCTAACAACATTAATAGAGAAATTGTTGTTCCTTCCTTTTGTCCTAATCCTAAGAATTATTTGGAGAGATCCTTACATTCTTTGGATGTGGTAAGAACTTTGAAATATTATATTGAAGCTACTTAAGATTTCAGGAAGACTTCTAGTCTATTTGTTATCTTTTCTGGTTCTAGGAAAAGTCAGAAGGTTTCTGCCGTTTCCTTGGCATCATGGTTAAAGCTTTTGATTCATCAAGATTTTTTGGAGTCGGGTCAAGCCCCGCTTCAGAGATTTACAAGCTCATTCTACTAGATCAGTCTCCACTTCGTGGGCTTTTAAGAATAAAGCTTCAGTTGATCAGATTTGCTAAGCAGCAACCTGGTCTTCTTTGCAAACATTTACTAAATTCTACCGTTTTGATGTATTTGCTTCTTCAAAAGCAGTTTTTGGTAGAAAAGTTGTTCAGGCAGCTGTTTTAGTTTGATTCTTCTGCTTATGTTTTAAGTTTTTCTTTTCATTTATGAGGATAAACTTATATTTTGGGTTGTGGATTAACATTTTTTTTCAGTGGAAAATGGCTGTTTTTATTTTATCTCTCCCTCTCTAGTGACTCTTGCGTGGAGTTCCACATCTTGGGTATTTGCTATCCCATACGTCACAAGCTCATGGACTCTTACCAATTACATGAAAGAAAACATAATTTATGTAAGAACTTACCTGATAAATTAATTTCTTTCATATTGGCAAGAGTCCATGAGACCCACCCTTTTTATGGTGGTTATGTTTTTTTGTATAAAGCACAATTATACTTCCAGTTCTTTTTTACTCCTTTTTCTATCACCCCAATACTTGACTATTCATTAAAATGAATTGTGGGTGTGGTGAGGGGTGTATTTATAGGCATTTGAGGTTTGGGAGACTTTGCCCCTCCTGGTAGGAATGTATATCCCATACGTCACTAGCTCATGGACTCTTGCCAATATGAAAGAAATGAATTTATCAGGTAAGTTCTTACATAAATTATGTTTTCTCTTGAACTGATACTTGCGATTTTGTGGTCGCGTGCGCACTTCCTTGGAAGCTGCGCATTTTCTATATCAAAACTTAGTTATGATTATAGTTTATAAAGTTTATATAGTATATGTTTTCGATCCCTCTGGGGCTTCGATTTTTTTCTTGGACAGTTTTAGGTGTTCCTTGTGCCAGGCAGGTACTGGTCGGGCGCTAGCTGCTGTTCCTTAAAGGGACACTGAACCCAATGTTTTTCTTTCGTGATTCAGATAGAGCATGCAATTTTAAGCAACTTTCTAATTTACTCCTATTATCAAATTTTCTTCATTCTCTTGGTTTGTTTATTTGAAAAGCAAGAATGTAAGTTTAGATGCAGGCCCATTTTTGGTGAACAACCTGGGTTGTCCTTACTGATTGGACAGCACCAATACACAAGTGCTGTCCATGGTTCTGAACCAAACATTTGCTGGCTCCTTAGCTTAGATGCCTTCTTTTTTTCAAATAAAGATAGCAAGAGAATAAAGAAAAATTGATAATAGGAGTCAGTTAGAAAGTTGCTTAAAATTGCGTGCTCTATCTGAATCATGAAAGAAAAAATGTGGGTTTAGTGTCCCTTTAAGGTTCATGTCACCCACGTAGTGCCGGTGTGCTGGTTATCCTGTTGGGTGTCAAGTTGTTCACTTTATTAGAGTGTTCGTTTTATGTTTTATTTATCCATTACTTGAGGGGGGTGTTTTCGTTTCTTATACGTCAACTTGCTCCTCGTCCTCGATGAACGGAGTATCGGTGAGATTATATAGGTCTTCTGTCGTTCCTTACGTGGGGATCCATCTATGATTCCTCGTGGGTTCTGGAGGTTTCGCCTCAGAACCGAAGTTCTCCTTTCCCAAGGGGTTTGGAGGTTCGGATGACCGCTGGACAGTTGGGGTACCAGTTGAGATACCAGTTGAGATGACGATTTTTGTTTCAATCTTGGTATTTTCCGGGTGTCTGTTTCATTGTAGCCTAGGCTTTTCCCTTCTTGAGTGGTCTGGTTATTTGAGTCTGAGTTCGGATATCTCTGTCTCTCCCCTTTTTCTGTATATCGCACGCTCTCATAAGATGGAGCGCAGGTGTTGAGTTTCTCCTCCCTTTTTCACCGGCAACCGCCTCTGATCTGCTTCTCAGCGGGAATTACGCTGTTGCACATGTTATTCCTGGTATAGGATTTCCGGGAGGCTGATCCTGTGGGGATCTTTGACTCTCGACCTAAGAGCCTAGTGGGTTGCTTAATTGCCCACATGGCTAGGGTTGTGTGTTGAATCCAGCTATTGTGGTATGTTCTCCGTTTTATGGAACCCTGTCCCTGGTAAACCCCGGGGTCCTTGGACTGGGAGTGTTGCACTCGAACCTCTAGGAGCCCTTGGTTTCTGGGGTTGCAAGCGGAGGGTCCAGGATTCAGATCCACCTACGGGTGCAGATTTCCATCTCAGAGGCCTGTCTAGAGGTCTTTCTAGGAGTCTCTTGCGAGTGTCCAATGTTCAAGGATATTGGGGTGTGCTAAGCGCTACCTAGAGTGCCCTTCTCCGTATGAGGCAACTTGGTGGTTCCTTTAGGAGGTACGGCCTGTTCCCGGTTTTGGGGGGTCTGGCTTGGGGCCATGTCTCTTGTCTGAGATTTTGGTGTCCGGGTCGCTGCGCTTGGTCCTGCGCAGTTCAGTTTCAAACTTTGGGGTTTAGAATGTCCGCTTGTCCCTTCAGGGAGTTGGTTTTTCACTCTCATGCTAGATTTGGTATTTGTCTGAAGGTTAGTTTGCTGCCTTTCAGGTGGATCTTCAGTTGTCGCCAGTGGCAACTTTTGCATTTAACGCTCGAGATTATTTGTCTCGACTGAGCTGGTAGTAATGTCCGTTGGGTTATTACTCAATGGTATTGTTTTACTATTATCTTTGGTCTCTTCGCCTTGCCTACAGCTGGGGAAGTGGTCTCCTTGGATTTGTCCTTTTGGGGAGGATTTGGAAATATACAGTTTCCATGGAGACCCTGTGGGTCCTTATCTTCTTGTTCAAGGATTCTTTTCTTCCCTCCTTGCGTGTGGGATGTCAGGGGGGCTGGCTCTGGTACTAGGGTATTTTGGTAACTCTGTGCCCTATCTTCCCTTTTAGGATTGTTCCTTCTTAGAGACGGGGACTGTATATGGTTTTCGCAACCCGACCATGTAGAGCCAGCGGTTGTAGTCCTGATGGTTAGCTTTGCTGCCTAGCAAGTGGAAGGTTTGCAGTTTGAAACCAGCGGCAGCTACTTGCACTTGGAATGTGTGCTAGTAAGTTGTTTTTTTCTGTCATCGATTCGTGGTAGCTTGCCAGCTACTATAAATTGGTCAGTGGGTTCTCCAATGGGTTGTTTCCTCTTAGGACCTCCACTCTCTTTGGAGGCCGACGTTACCAGCCCTTTTTTTTGGGTTGGGTCCATTTCTTGGAGGCGAGGTCGGGGATCCGTCTGCTCTCTTGGGTCTGACCGTGTACTTTTGTTGTCCCCGTTATCCTCCCTGGTGGGGGGGTTCACGGTTGTTCCTTCCTCCATTGGTTGCATTGCTGCTGGTGTTGGTTGTCTTCTGGGATCTGGATTTTCCTGGTTGGGAGTTATGGTCGATAATTCGACACTTTCTATGGGATGGGGTCCCATGCTGACTTAGGGTCAGCTCTGCTACCCGGGAGCTGGAACTTGCAAGTTTCTGTCAATTATGGTTCTGTGGTTCACAGAGCGCCCTCTTTTTCTGCTGAGACATTGGTTTTTCCATTCTGTTGGTGAGCTCCGTGTTTTTCCTTTGGTCCTGATATTGGTTTCCTACCTATATGTGGCTAGTTTTAGCGGTTGTGTCTGCTAGACTAGGGTTCAGTGAGTGTTGAGTCAGGGGATCTGTGGAGGGATTTTATTCTTCCTCACGATCGCGCTCTCATGGGTTGGGAGTGTCTCTTTGGGAGTTGGACTTTATAGAGAGTTCTTTCCCTGGGTGGTTGTTCTGTAACAGCCTTCGTTTCGCTTTGTCTTTGCGGTTTCTTACCCTATTCTGACGGTCCTTTGGATCTCCTTTTTGGGTACTCCGTTCTCCAGTTCGGGGGTAGGTGGAGGTGCTTTTTCTTGGTTGGGGGGGGGGTATGTTCGTGGGATTTGGGAGCCTGCTGGACTTGGCCCCTTGGGGGCTTTGTGCTTAGTGGAATCTAAGGATTTTGAGTGGTCGCCAGCACAGCATGCGGGTTGTTTAACTGATGGGCAGTTATTTTTGTTTTTCAATTTTTATTGGTTATTTCAGGCCGTGGTGCCCTTCGAAGGGGCCGCCTTATGTACCCGCCCTTTGTTTGCATTCAGTGTCCTCTATAGCTTGGGTATTGTTTTCCCAAAAGTAATGAATGCAGCTGTGGACTCTTCCCGTTTAAGAAGAAAAACATAAATTATGCTTACCTGATAATTTTCTTTTCTTCTGATGGGAAGAGTCCGCAGCTCCCCGCACGAGTTTATCGATGAGGCCGCTGTAATTTAGTTTCTTCTTCTGGCACCTTTTTTACCCTGATATTTCTCCTACTGTTCCTTGTTCCCTTTGCAGAATGACTGGGAAATGAGGGAAGTGTGGGAGGTATTTAAGCCTTTGGCTGGGGTGTCTTTGCTGCCTCCTCGTGGCTAGGTTCTGAATTCCCAAAATTAATGAAAGCAGCTGTGGACTTTTCCCGTCAGAAGAAAAGAAAATTATCAGGTAAGCATAATTTAAGTTTTGGTTGGTGTCTCATTTATTTTTTAAGCGGCAGTCACGTGACGACCGATCCGCTCCTCCTTTCGCTTGCAGCGGATCTTTAGTACGATAGCGGAGAGGGAGTGTGTACTTCTTGAGGCGCCGTTACAGGCTTCTGTCACACGCACTTGAATACATTTATTTCGGCTGGTCCTGGTATAAGAGGTGCCATTATAGTATACAAGAAGCGCTTGAGTTAAGCAGTGTACTAGCAGCTGGTGAGTTCACGCTAGCAACGCTGGTGTATAGAGGCGACGTTATAGCAATTTTTTCTCCCTGCCTTATTTCAATAAACAATCTACAGGGATTGTTTCTCTATCTTATTTTTCGTTTTTGAGCATTTTTAATTTATTATTAGCTGGGAACTGCCTTTCTTTTGGGTACATAATGGATTCTGTACAAGAAATGCTTGACAATTGCCTTGAGGCTCAAGATTTTTCTCCTGTGCAATTTTGCTCCACATTTGTATTTGTATGTTGCTTTTAAAAAAAAAAAAGACTTCTTTTTAAAAAAAGTTAACCCTTTCAGAGTCTTCTGCCTCTCAAGATACTGTTGTCCCTGACATGCCTCAACTTTCTCCTCAGACGTCCCCGTCCTTAGCAGTTACACAAGCAGTACCCTGCGGTTTCACTTAATCTACACCTGGGGGTATCTTTTTACCAGGTGACTTTACAACACAGTTGACTTCAGCTGTTTCTGCAGCCTTGAGTGCCTTACCTATCTCAGGTAAGAGGAAAAGAAAATCTAAAAATATTTTTGATGCTGCGGATGCCTTGGTCAGTTTATCTTAGATATCTGAGGATGACCATTCTTCTGCAGCCTTTGAAGGCGAGATCTCAGATTCTGATTCTAACGTGGTTAGTACTGTCAAATCAGAAGAGGTTAGCTTTAGATTTAAGCTTGAACACCTTCGTTTATTGCTTAAGGAGATTTTAGCTACTCTGGAGGATTCTGAACCTACAGTCAAGGAGACTCCCAAGGTCACCGAGTTAGAGTGTTTGATGTCAAACTTAGATCTGTGGAAGTATTTCCTGTTCCAGATCGTATGTCTGACATTATAGCTCAGGAATGGGGAGAAGGGTCTAGCTGCAGACTGGAGCTCCACTCTAGACAGGAAACGTGACCTCCACTCAAAGCTTTTTTTTAAAAAAATCAACTTTAATGTAACAAACAACCTATAGACAATCATTCTGAAAATGAAACATTTTGCAGCTTTCTTGTTCTTCTTAATGTGCACTCACAGTGGTTACCTTATAAATGACAATCAGCATAAACCACTGTGAGTGCACATTAAGAAGAACAAAAAAGCTGCAAAATGTTTTGTTTTCAGAATGATTGTCTATAGGTTGTCTGTTACATTAAAGTTGATAAAAAAAAAAAAAAAAAGCTTTGAGTGTAGGTCACGTTTCCTGTCTAGAGTCAGTGGGGGTCACATGTTTCCTGTCTAGAGTGGAGCTCCAGTCTGCAGCTAGACTACTTTGGGAATGGGAGAAACCAGGTGTACCTTTTTCCCCGTCTTCTGTCTTTAAAAAGATGTTTCCTGTTGCTGACTCTGTGCGGGACCTTTGGCGCACTGTTCCTAAGGTGGATGGAGCTATATCCACATTAGCCAAGAGAACTACTATTCCTCTAGAGCAGTGTTTCCCAACCGTAGTCCTCTAGTACCCCCAACATGCCTGGTTTTCATTATAGCTGAACCAGTGCACAGGTGAAGTAATCGGCTGATCAGTAACCAACCTGCTCTCATCCATCACCTGATTATTTTACCTGTGCTCTAGTTCAGCTATAATGAAAACCAGGACTGTTGGGGGTACTTGAGGACCGTGGTTGGAAGACACTGCTCTAGAGGATAGTACTGCTTTCAAAGACCTGATGGACAGGAAGTTGGAGGGGTATTTAAGGGAAAATTTTCTTCACCAAGGTCTGCTATGGCAGCCTGTCATTAGTATGGTGGCAGCCACTGTTGCGGCCTCTTATTGGTGTGACTCCTTATCGGACTTGATTTTGGAGGAAACTACTGTGGAAGAGATCCAGGACAGGATCAAAGCTTTAAAGCTAACAAATACCTTAATTTGCTATGCAAGTACTACATCTGAGCGCAAAGACTTCTAGTCTTGCCATTTTATCTCGCAGAGCCTTGTGGCTAAAGTCTTGGTCAGCAGATATGGTTTCCAAGTCTAGACTTCTTTCTCTTCCTTTTAAAGGGAAGACTTTGTTTGGACCTGGTCTAGCTGAGATCATTTCCATAATCACAGGGGGAAAGGGAGCTTTTCTGCCCCAGGATAAGAAGACTAGACCTTTTCAAAGAACAGAAACCTTCATCATCTTCCAAATCTGATCAGTCAAAGCCCTCCTGGAGAGCCAACCAATCTTGGAATAAGGTCAAGCAGTCCAAGAAACCTTCCTCTGAAAATAAGTCAGCATTGAAGGGTTTGCCCCTGATCTGAATATGGATCAAGTTGGGGGCAGACTTTGTTTTTTTCAAGAGGCTTGGATTTGCGATGTTGCCGATCCTTGGGGGGTAGAAGTGCTCTCTCAGGGATACAAGATAGGATTCAAATCTCGTCCTCCGAGAGGCAGATTTCTCCTATCAAGACTATCAACAATCAAGGAAAAAAGGGAGGCCTTCTTAAACTGTGTCAGGGATCTCTCTTCTCTAGTACTGATCGCTCCTGGTTATAGACTCGATCTCCATGAAGATTTTTATAAACGGAAGTCAGAAAATCAAAATTTCTTGCTGCTTGTCTTACTCTTCAGTCATCTGTCCATCGATGGCGCAGTGTATGGAAGTAATTGGTCTAATGGTGGTTTCAATCTGAGACCTCTACAATTATGTATGCTCAGACAATGGAATGGAGACCACTCAGACCTCTCACAGAGGATAGTCCTAGAATACCTGACAAGAGACTCTATGTCATGGTGGCTCTCTCCGGACCATCTGTCCCAAGGCACATGCGACCGTCCTGGGAGATAGTTAATACAGATGCCAGCCTTTCCAGCTGGGGTGCAGTTCGGGGTCCATTAAGAGCTCACATAGTCTGGACTCAGCTGGAGTCTGTTCTTCAATAAATATCTTGGAGTTGAGAGCAATCTTCAACGCTCTGATTGCTTGGCCCCAACTGAGTTTGGTCCGGTTTTTCAGATTTCAATCGGACAACATCACTTCGGTAGTCTACATCAACCATCAGGGAGGAACAAGGAGCCCCTTTTGCAATGAAGGAAGTGTCTTGCTTCCTTCAGTGGGCGGAATCTCACAACTGTCACGTTTCTGCCATTCACATCCCATGTGTGGATAACTGGGAGGCAGATTACCTGAGCAGACAGACGATTCACCCTTGTGAGTGGGCTCTTCACCTGGAGGTGTTCTCTATAATAACTCGCAAATGGGGAGTTTCCTAGCTGGACATGATGGCATCTCGTCTAAATGCCAAGCTTCCCAGATACAGATCTAGATAAAGAGATCTGCAAGCAGTCCTGGTGGACGTTCTAGCGGTTCTGTGGGATTTTGGTCTGATTTACCGGTTTCCTCCGTTTGCCCTTCTTCCTCGAGAGTGATAGCCTGTATCAAACAGGAGCAGGCTTCAGTGATTCTAATTGCTCCAGCTTGGCCTCGTAGAATTTGCTTTACGGACCAGGTGAGGATGTTGTCCTCTCCCCCAGGGAAATTACACCTGAGGAAGGACCTTCTACTTCAGGGTCCTTTTCTTCATCCAAATCTACTGTAGATTCTCTGAAGCTGACTGCGTGCAGATTGAACTCCTAGTCTTGTCTAGACGTGGTTTTTCTGAAGAAGTTATTGATACCTTATTCCAGGCTCGTAAACCGGTAACTTGCAAGATATATCATAAGATTTGGCGCACATATCTTTACTGGTGTGAGTCTCTGGGTTTCCCTTGCAGTAAAGTGAGGGTTCTCTGCATTCTATCTTTTCTCCGGGAGCGTCTGGAGAAAGATTTTTCAGTTAGTTCTCTGAAGGGTCAGATTTCTGCCTTTTCTAGTCTGTTACATAAACATTTGTCTGACTTACCGGATGTTCAGTAATTTGTTCAGGCCCTGGTCAGAATCAGGCCTGTGTTTAAACCTGTTGCTTATTTTTCACGCGGATAAGATGGTCCTTTGTTACAAATTGGGTTTTCTTTCTAAGGTGGTTTCGGACCGCAATATCAATCGGGAAATTGTTGTTCCTTCGTTCTGTCCTAATCCTCCTCCTCAGAAGGAGTGTCTGTTACACAACTTGGATGTAGTTCGTGCTTTAAAATTCTATCTGCAGGCTTCTAAGGATTTTCGGCAATCTTCTGCCCTTTTTGTTGTTTTTTCTCGTAAATGTAAGGGTTAAAAGACCACTTCAACTACTCTTTCCTTTTGGTTGAGAAGTGTCATTAGGTTGGCCCATGAGACAGCTGGACAACGGCCTCCTGAGTGGATTACGGCTCATTCCACTAGGGCTGTCTCTTCTTCCTGGGCTTTTAAAAAGAAGGCTTCTGTGGAGCAAAATAACAAGGCGGCCACTTTATCCTCGTTACATACATTTTCCAAATTTTAAAAGTTTGACGTTTTTGCCTCTGCAGAGGCTTCTTTTGAGAGGAAAGTTCTTCAAGCTGTGGTGCCTTCAGTGTAGGTCCGGCTGTCTTGTTCTCCCTCCCTTTACATTCTTTGTCCTCTAGCTTGGGTATTGGTTCCCACTAGTAATTGGAATGAATTTGTGGACTCTCCATGACATTGGAAAGAAAACAAAATGTATGGTTACCTGATGACTTCTTTTCTTTCCTGGTATGAAGAGTCCACAACCCGCCCTTATTTAAAGTTAAGACGGCTTTTTATGTTGTTTGTCATTTTTACAAATCCAGGCACCTCTATACCCTTTGTTTCCTCTTCTCTTTCTATTGTCCTTCGGCTAAATGACTGGGGATTGTGGGAAGTAGGAGGGATACATATAGCTTTGCTGGGGTGTTCTTTGCCTCCTTCTGGTGGCCAGGAGTTGAATTCCCACTAGTAATTAGAATGGATTTGTGAAATCTCCATGCCAGGAAAGAAAATAATTTATCAGGTGAGCATAAATTGTGTTATTACTGAGTTGCAAGTGAAAACGCAGTGTGTGATTTCTTTACCATTTACAGGACATACAGAGTCAGCAGTGTGTGATTTCTTTACCATTTACAGGACATACAGAGTCAGCAGTGTGTGATTTCTTTACCATTTACAGGACATACAGAGTCAGCAGTGTGTGATTTCTTTACCATTTACAGGACATACAGAGTCAGCAGTGTGTGATTTCTTTACCATTTACAGGACATACAGAGTCAGCAGTGTGTGTACTTCGTGTGGGAAGTGATGTGGTGCCAGGAACCGCCAGCTTCCATCTCCTGTAACTTCTCAGTCAGCTTCCTCCCTGCTCCCTCGTCTGAGTCCTGTGCACACCTACAGCCCTTTACCTACCTCTTCCATCTGGAGCACTTTTATGTGAGTGACACCGTTACTGAGTGTGCACATGCACTACATATAATGACTTAATTTGCTAAATTCCGTCACTCCCCCCATTAAGCACAGTGTAGATACCAAACCCCATTCCCCTACCTGCTATATATAACTATATATATTTATATATATATATATATATATATATATATATATTTCTAATGACACGGTGAGTCCACGGATCATCTTAATTACTGTTGGAAATATCACTCCTGACCAGCAGGAGGAGGCAAAGAGCACCACAGCAAAAGCTATTAAATACCACTCCCCCTACCCACAATCCCCAGTCATTCTATTTGCTTGTATCAGTTGCAAGGAGGGGTAAAGTTAGGTGTCTGATTCTTCAATCAAGAGTTTATTTTTTAAGCAGAGCAAGTTTACTCTGGTTTTTTTGGGGGTTTAGCCGTAGTCCATGACAGTCTCTTCAGTAGAGCAAGTGGTGGCTTTTAAGCATTTGTGAACTTCTGGGGTATAATCCCCACTGGGCCTCCCAAGTAATTTCATGCTGCCCTTGGTTGAAAGTTTGAGTAAGTTTACTCAGCCTTTTCTTTTTTCCACAGGTCCATGTGAGGTAGGAAGCTCCTCTCATACCAAGTGAGCTGTCCTGCTGCCGGATAGATTTTTGAGGTAAGTGCCTATTTCTTTCCCTGTTTTGATATAGGAGAATTTGGCACTTTGACAGTTAATTCTGTCTAAATATGCAATCAGCCTTCTAGGTTAACGGTTTATTGTATGGCAGTTTTGCAGGCACTGGGGATGTTTGGCTCAGTTTATTATGTTTTCACTTTGATGTACATGTTTTTTGTTTGTGTATTAATGGCTACTGGGAGGTTTGTTGGGCCACGCCCACAATGGGCAGGCTTATCTGAGATCGCAAGGGCGTTTTTGGCGCCCTTTTAGCTGTTTCCTGTTGTTCCTGGATGTTGCAGCTCTGTTGCATAGCTCCTCAGAGGTGGTTCAGCCTTCTCTCCGGTGTGGCTGTATGGGGGTCCGGATCATTTTCTGACTTTGTTTCCGGCAGCAAGGTGGTCAGGTAGGCATCTCAGCAGAGCTTGCTGAGGTGTGGAGGTTGCCTGTTGTTTTTTTGTGTGGCTGTTGCTCTGTTTATATTTAAGTTTCTGTCTGAATTTCAGGGACTTTAACGTTTGTGTCTCTTTTTGCATTCATTTGTGAAAAATTGTTGCTGCAAGATTTATTGTGCAGTTTATTTAAGGATTTTCTAGTTTAAAAATAAATAAATAAATGTGTGTTTAAAATTTAAAGGGACAGCAACGTTTTTTTGTTTCATAAAATTTCTGGTTTTGCCATTTTAGCTTGCAGAGCTTTATGGTTAAGATCCTGGTCTGCGGATGTTTCTTAGCTTTTGTCTATTCCTTACAAGGGTAAGACCTTGTTTGGGCCAGGTTTGGCTGAGATTATTTCTGATATTACGGGAGGGAAGGGGCATTCTCTTCCTCAGGATAAAAGAAATAAACAGAAGGGTCGGCAGAGTCATTTTTGTTACTTCTTCCTCCAAGCAGGAACAGTCCAAGCCATCTTGGAAGTCAAATCAGTCTTGGAATAAGGGGAAGCAGTCCAGGAAGCCTGCTGCTGACTCAAAATCAGCTTGAAGGGTCTGCCCCCGATCTGGAAATGGATCTTGTGGGGGGCAGACTCTCTTTCTTCGCTCAAGCTTGGGTTTGAGATGTTCAGGATCCCTGGGTGGTAGATATCGTGTCCCAGGGTTGCAAACTGGAGTTCAAGAATTTTCCTCCCAGAGGCAGGTTTCTTCTCTCCAGGTTATCTGTAAACCAGATAAAAGGAAAGGCGTTCTTACGTTGTGTTCAGAATCTTTCCGACATGGGAGTGATAGTTCCTGTTCCGGTTCAGGAACAGGGTCTGGGTTTTTATTCCAATCTCTATGTTGTTCCCAAAAAGGAGGGAACTTTCAGACCTATTTTAGATCTCAAGAATGTAAACAAGTTTCTCAAGCTTCCGTCTTTCAAGATGTAAACTATTCGTTCCATTCTTCCTTTGGTTCAGGAGCATACGTTTATGACCACAGTGGATCTAAAGGATGTGTATCTGCATATTCCCATTTACAGGGATCATCACAGGTTCCTAAGATTTTCATTTCTAGACAAACATTTTCAGTTTGTAGCTCTTCCTTTTGGTCTGGCAACAGCTCCCAGAATTTTTTCAGAAGTCCTGGGAGCATTTTTGGCGGTGCTTCCATTGAGGGGTTTTGCAGTGGCTCCTTATCTGGACGACATTCTAGTTCAGACTCCATCTTTTCAACTAGCAAACTCCCACACAGAGTTGTTGTCTTTTCTGCGCTCCCACGGTTGGAAGGTGAATTTAGGAAAAAGTTCCTTAATTCCTGCTACAAGAGTGGTATTTTTGGGGACCATTATAGATTCTCTAGAGATGAAAATTTTTCTGACAGAAGCAAGAAAGTCAAAGATTTTCAATACGTGTCTTGCTCTCCAGTCCCTTCCTCGGCCGTCAGTGGCTCAGTGCATGGAGGCTATTGATCTGATGGTTTCAGTCATGGACATCATTCCGTTTGCTCGGTTCCATCTCAGACCTCTGCAGTTATGCTTGCTCAGGCAGTGGAACGGGGATTATGCGGATCTATCTCCAAAGATTGGTCTAAATCAGATGTCCAGAGATTCTCTTCCATGGTGGTTGTCTCAGGATCTTCTCTCTCAGGGAACTTGCTTTCGCAGGCCTGCCTGGGTGATTGTAACCACGGATGCCAGTTTGCTGGGCTGGGGTGCTGTCTGGGGTTCATTAAGGGCTCAGGGTCTATGGACTCGGGAGGAGTCGGTTCTTCCAATAAATGTTTTGAAATTGAGAGCAATTTTCAATGCTCTTCTAGCCTGGCCTCAGCTAGCTTCAACCCAGTTTATCAGGTTACTGTCGGACAACATAACGTCAGTGGCTTACATCAATCATCAGGGAGGAACTCGGAGTTCCTTGGCCATGACAGAGGTAGCCAAGATTATTCACTGGGTGGAGATTCACAACTGTTGTCTGTCTGCTATCCATATTCCAGGGGTGGACAATTGGAAGCAGATTTTCTGAGCAGACAGACTTTTCATCTGTGGGAGTGGGAACTTCATCCAGAGGTATTTTCCAGCTTGATTCTCAGTTGGGGGCAGCTGGAGTTGGATCTCATGGCATCTCGTCAGAATGCCAAGCTCCCGAGGTACGGGTCGAGGTCAAAGGATCCTCAGGCTGTTCTGATAGATGCTCTGGCAGTTCCTTGGACTTTCAGTCTGGCATATGTGTTCCCTCTTTTTGCTCTTCTTCCTCGGGTCATTGCTCGGGTCAAACAAGAGAGGGCATCGGTGATTCTCATTGTTCCGGCGTGGCCTCTCAGAATCTGGTTTGCAGATCTGATGGAGATGTCTTCTCTTCCACCTTGGCATCTTCCATTAAGGAAGGGTTCTGCAGGGTCCCTTCCTTCATCCAAATCTCATTTCTCTGAAGCTGACTGCTTGGAGATTGAACGTTTGATTCTTTCTAAGCATGTTTTTTCTGAGTCAGTCATTGAGACTATGATTCAGGCTTGTAAGCCTGTGACTAGGAAGATTTATTATAAGATTTGGTGTAAATATTTGTATTGGTGTGAATCCAAAGGCTACTCGTGGAGTAGAGTTAGGATTCCTAGGATTTTGTCTTTTCTCCAGAAAGGTTTGGAGAAGGGTTTATTTGCTAGTATCCTGAAGGGTCAAATTTCTGCTTTATCTATTTTATTGCACAAGCGCCTGGCGGGTGTGCCAGATGTTCATTCTTTTTGTCAGGCCTTGGTTAGAATTTGGCCTGTGTTTAAGTCTACTACTCCACCTTGGAGTCTTAATTTGTTTCTTAGAGTCCTTCAACAGGCTCCGTTTGAACCTATGCATTCTTTGGATATTAAGATGTTATCTTGGAAGGTTTTGTTTCTGGTGGCTATTTCTACGGCTCGAAGAGTTTCGGAGATTTTAGCCTTACAGTAAGAATCGCCTTTTCTTATTTTTCACTCTGATAAGGTAGTTCTTCACAAGGTTGTTTCTGATAAGAATATTAATCAAGAGATTGTTGTTCCTTCCTTGTGTCCTAATCCTTCTTCTCATAAGGAGCGTTTGTTGCACAACCTGGATGTGGTTCGTGCATTTAAATATTATTTGCAGGCGACTAAGGATTTTCGCCAGTCTACTTCTTTATTTGTTGTCTTTTCTGGGAAGGGTAAGAAAGCTACGGATACTTCTCTTTCTTGTTGGTTGAGGAGTGTTATTCGCTTGGCATATGAGACTGCTGGTCAGCAGCCTCCTGAGAGAATCACGGCTCATTCCACGAGGGCTGTTTCATCTTCTTGGGCTTTCAAAAATGGAGCCTCTGTTGATCAGCTTTGCAAGGCTGCGACTTGGTCATCTTTGCATACTTTTTGTAAATTTTACAAATTTTTAACTTTTGCTTCAGCAGAGGCTTCTTTTGGGAGAAAAGTTCTTCAAGCAGTGGTGCCTTCTGTTTAGGTTAACCGTCTTGTCCTTCCCTTATCATCCGTGTCCTCTAGCTTGGGTATTGGTTCCCAATAGTAATTAAGATGATTAGTGGACTCCGTGTCATTAAAAAGAAGACATAATTTATTTTTACATAATAAATTTATTTATTTCTTGATACGGTGAGTCCACGGCCCACCCTGTTTTTCAGACAGTTTGTTTATCTATAAACTTCAGGCACCTTAGATTACAGGCAGTCCCCGGGTTACGTACAAGATAGGGACTTTAGGTTTGTTCTTAAGTTGAATTTGTATGTAAGTTGGAACAGGCACTTTTTTTAGGTGAAACTCTAGCCAAACATTTTTTTTTTGTTTTGGATAGCATAGGATAAAGTTTGTTTTGCTATCTGAGCCCCTGTTCAGAAAATTTCACATCACTTTCTGTCCTTGTGACAATTGGATTTTCAGTATTTTGGATTATCCTGGAAAGAAGGATTGTCAATAAAGCTCTATTTTCTCTGTATGTAAGTACGAGTTGTACTTAAGTCGGATGTCTGTAACCCGAGGACTGCCTGTACTTCCTTTCTCCTTTCCCTTTGGTCGTATAACAGAGGATTGTGGGTAGGGGGAGTGGTATTTAACAGCTTTTGCTGTGGTGCTCTTTGCCTCCTACTGCTGGTCAGGAGTGATATTCCCAACAGTAATTAAGATGATCTGTGGACTCACCGTGTCAAGACAGAAAGAAATTTATCAGGTAAGAATAAATTATGTTTTTTTATATATATGTTACAGTTAAAGTGCAGAAATCAGTTAATGTGCACATTACCTAGTTAATCTGCAGATTAACTAGGGTGATCAGTTAAAGTGCAGAAAAATAGTTTCATTTCTCACATTACCTAGGTAATTTGCACATTACCTACTAGGCACTAGTTAAAGTGCAAAAAAAAAAAAGCAATTTAGCTTTTTAGAAAAGTTTGTTTTGCTGTTTGTTTCTCTCATGTAAACTGTTTATTGAAAAAGAAGCCGAAGAAAGTAATAAATAAAGAACAGAATGTTCCGATTTCGGCCGAGGGCAGATACGCTCCAGAGTGCTCTGTTCTAATCAGAGCCTCGGGCGCCGCAACTGCCTCTGGGAACCTTACCATGGGTCTCAGCACCCACGTCTTGAAATTCTCTGTCTGGGAAATTATCTATCTATCTATCGAATCTATATTAAATAGATAGATTCGATAGATAGATAGTGTTACGGTACCAACTGTGTACCAAGGGTTAACCCCAGATGAACAATGTCCTGCATAGACAATCAGCAATTCACAACCCAGCCAGTTTCAGGTTTAAAACAGAATGACATTTATTAAAAGGCAGCACACAGATTTATACAGGTTTTTGACCCCCCCTCAGATGGGGGTTGAAAGAATGTTGTACATTAGATAAAAGGGAGAAGCGCCCTTGACATGATACAATAGGATTATATTACTTAAACACTTCAACCACAAGACACTCTTGACTCTTCTTATCACTTTCTCTCTGGAGGTGATCAAACAATAGAATGCTAAGCATTAATTAGATTGTAGCTGGAGCCAGCCACTTGTGGTTAGAAAATAAAGTTAACACTTTCAGTCCTGACCGAAGGGTCTGTCACATAGCTCCCCCCTTGTGGAACACTCCGGCAGACCCGGCTTGACCCTTTTGCGGGTCAACCTGGGGATGACCGGACTAAGGGGTGGTAGGCATGTCAGTTTGCTGGGACAATCCATTTGTATTCCCGTTATGAGAGAGAATTCCTGTCCATACAAACAAGGGTTTAACTTCCTCAGTGCCCAGACTAGGGCTAAACAGTCCTTCAAAATCTCATCAGCTTCTTTACGAGTTTTCTGTACCTGCTCTTTATAGGTATCCACAATCCCTTCATACTGACATAGGGTGCCCTTGAGTTGCTGCACCTCACTATGAGCCAGCGTCAGCTTCTCCTCCAGTGTCACTAAGTTTGTCTTTAATGTTTCGTGTTCCACTCTCAAGCTGGTGTTTTCTGCAGTCTGTCGGTGCAGCCTGTCTAGCAGAGATTCCTGTTCTAAACGTGCTTTTTCCTCTGCACTCCTCTTCTCTCCCGCTAGCACTGTTACATGATTATTTAACGTGACCATTTTATCCTCTACGTGACTCTTCTCCTTCATCAGCGCATTGTAACGTGACTCCCACATATCAATAGCGGATAGAGATTTACTGAGCTCAGCGTCCTGGGGCTTAGCAGCAGGGGGGTCAGTCTCTGCTGCACGGATCTGAGCACGGGTAGTCACAGGGTTAACATCAGCGGGACCCATGGGAGCATAGGCAGAAACAAGGGGGACCAAGGTATTTCCAAGGAGAACATCAGCTGGTAAATCCTTCATGACCCCCACATTCACAGGTCTAGCGCCCCCTCCCCAATCCAAATGCACCCTGGCAACAGGCAGGCGGAACACAGTGCCCCCTGCTACCCTCACAGCCACAGTGTCTCCTGTGTGCTGTTTCTCAGACACCAAGTTCTTTCGAAGCAAGGTCAGGGTAGCACCAGTATCCCGTAGACCACTGACCTCCTTCCCATTCACTTTAACCAGTTGCCGGTTATTCCGGTGGGCAGCTTGCACAAGGTCTGCCTCATGTAGGATGCCCCAGCATTCTTGCGCCTCTACATAGCGGGCCGCAGGCTGAGGATTACGTGGGATTCCGCTAGCGGGTCTTCTCCAGGACTGTGCTTGGTTCGCTGCGTTTAGGGGACACTCTGGTCTTTTGTGCCCTAGTTGCTTACATCCAAAGCACCGAATAGGTTGTGAGTAGCCCCGCGAATTGAACCAGGCTCTCTGAGGGTAGTTCGTGGCCCGAGACCGTGTGGTATAGCGGTGCGCCGGGGGTTGGTAACTGGCAGCTGCTGGGGTGACTGGGGGTCTGTACTCCACTCTGGCAGGGGGCTTAGTGGTAGCAGTGTCCAGTTTGCGGGCATCCGTATACTCATCTGCCAAGCGAGCCGCTTCATGCAGGGTGGAGGGTTTACGGTCCCGAACCCACTCTCGAACTCCTGCGGGTAACTTGTCAAAGCAATGTTCCAACAGGAATAGCTGCAGCACCTCTTCCCCAGACACGGCTTGGCACCCCGCCATCCAGTGCGATGCTGTGCGGTGCACCTTACATGCCCACTCAAGGTAGGAATCACCAGCCAATTTAACAGTGTCTCTGAACCGCCTCCGGTATGCCTCCGGTGTAACCGCATACCTGGAGAGCAGAGCCTCTTTTACAGTATTATAATCGCCAACTTCCTCATCTGGAATGGCCCGAAAAGCCTCACTGGCCCGGCCGGATAATTTTCCAGATAATATCATGACCCAGTCCTCTGCGGGTACCTGGTGTAGTGCACATTGTCTCTCAAAATCCGCAAGGTACCCATCAATCTCTCCTTCTGTTTCCAGAAAGTTTTTAAAAGCGGTAAAATTTACTTTTCCCTTTTCCACTGGGGTTGCTGTGACTTGGGCTGCTGCAGCGCCGCTTTGGCGAAGTAGGTTGGCCTCCACAGCTGCTATGACCCGGTCGATAATTTCGGCAGATGGGTTGGGGCCATAATATGCCAGTCTTATTTTAACCGCCCGATCAAAGCTTGCTTCTTCAGGGGTTCTGTCTGATATGCTGGGCCCATTGGTTCCTTCTGTCCCTGGTACTCTTTCCATCTTAGTCAGTATTGTAATAATCCCCCTCTTCCTGAGGTTACTGGCTTGTGTAGTTGCTCTTCTGGGCGATAAGGATTCTCCCGTCGCTTGCCACCAATGTTACGGTACCAACTGTGTACCAAGGGTTAACCCCAGATGAACAATGTCCTGCATAGACAATCAGCAATTCACAACCCAGCCAGTTTCAGGTTTAAAACAGAATGACATTTATTAAAAGGCAGCACACAGATTTATACAGGTTTTTGACCCCCCCTCAGATGGGGGTTGAAAGAATGTTGTACATTAGATAAAAGGGAGAAGCGCCCTTGACATGATACAATAGGATTATATTACTTAAACACTTCAACCACAAGACACTCTTGACTCTTCTTATCACTTTCTCTCTGGAGGTGATCAAACAATAGAATGCTAAGCATTAATTAGATTGTAGCTGGAGCCAGCCACTTGTGGTTAGAAAATAAAGTTAACACTTTCAGTCCTGACCGAAGGGTCTGTCACAGATAGATAGATAGATAGATAATTTCCCAGACAGAGAATTTCAAGACGTGCGGGCTGAGACCCATGGTAAGGTTCCCAGAGGCAGTTGCGGCGCCCGAGGCTCTGATTAGAACAGAGCACTCTGGAGCGTATCTGCCCTCGGCCGAAATCGGAACATTCTGTTCTTTATTTATTACTTTCTTCGGCTTCTTTTTCAATAAACAGTTTACATGAGAGAAACAAACCGCAAAACAAACTTTTCTAAAAAGCTAAATTGCTTTTTTTTTTTGCACTTTAACTAGTGCCTAGTAGGTAATGTGCAAATTACCTAGGTAATGTGAGAAATGAAACTATTTTTCTGCACTTTAACTGATCACCCTAGTTAATCTGCAGATTAACTAGGTAATGTGCACATTAACTGATTTCTGCACTTTAACTGTAACATATATATATATATATATACACACATACTGAGTCCTTATCTCACTGCTATATATATATATATATATATATATATACATACACATACTGAGTCCTTATCTCACTGCTATATATATATATATATATATATACATACACATACTGAGTCCTTATCTCACTGCTATATATATATATATATATATATATATATATACATACTGAGTCCTTATCTCACTGCTATATATATATATATATATATATATATATATATATATATATATATACACATACTGTGAAGTCTATGTTGTGTGATTATTTTTGTGATTATTTTATTAGGTTTATAATGCTGTTTAGCAAATGTTTTTGTTCATTTAACTTAGTTTAATTATATATTCTGTGTTGTGTGATTATTTTATTAGGTTTATAATGCTGTTTAGCATTTAAAGTCTTCATTTCAAAGCTTTAAAAATAATGTATTAGGTGTTACTTATGACAATTTTGAGAGGGGCCTGGAACCTATCTCCCTCACTTCCCATTGACTTACATTATAAACTGGGTTTCAATTTACAACGATTTCGATTTACAACCATTCCTTCTGGAACCTAACCCCGGCGTAAACTGAGGGCTGAGGGCTACCTGTATATACATTCTGAGTCCTTATCTCGCTGCTATATATGTGTATATATATATATATATATATATATATATATATATACACATACTGAGTCCTTATCTCACT
>NC_069501.1:9266996-9281996 GCF_027579735.1 Bombina bombina
TATATATATATATATATATATATATATATATATATTCTCACTTATTTTATTTTATTCTTAATTACGAGTTCATTTATGTATACATTGTTCACCACGTTCTTGGACCATATTATATAGTCTGAAATATTAATAACCGTATTTTGAAGTTTCTTCTATGGAGGTAGATAATTTTTACATACTCTATATATATTTTTTTTTATATATATATTATTATTATAATTTTTATATATATATTTTTTTGGGGGAAGTCCCACTGTTTATCATTTTTGCGGACATCTTTCCGTTATACAGAATATTGTATACATAGTAATATAATATATATCACACTTCCCCTAGGTATAGCTTAGGTGTTATTGATTTTTTCTATAGATATCTACATATGACCTTACTGTTGTCTCCATGCAGTCAGTGTGTAGCCGTATCGGACATTCTAGTGTGGATATCTTTCTTTCCTTTTTTTCCCATATAACTTGTACATATCCATTCATCAACCTAATAATTACACTCTGACACATATCCATTATAGGCTGATATTTATTATCTATCTTTGCTTTAACCAGAGTGACTATTATGATTTGTATTACATAGATATACTCCTGTTATATATATATATATATATATATATATATATATATATATATATATATATATATATATATATTTTTTTTTTTTTTTTTTTTTTTTTTTTAAGCTAATATAAGCCATTCAGGCTTGTCAAATGATTCATGTACCATTATTAGTATTTTTATGATCAACATTTTTATAGATTGCAATATCACTGTTTTAAACTGTTTTTATCTTGTTGTTTTTTTAATTAGATTATAGCTTGTTATACAATCAGAAGAAGCTGTGGCCTGCAAACGTCATTCTGACGCCTATGTAGGTGTTGTCAGCAGCTCAGCCTCTGATTGGCTAACGAATGCTATTTTAAGGAGCACGCTTGTATACTGTTCTATAGCCTGATGAAACAGCGAGATTTTACGCTGAGAAACGCGTCGCTATTAGTGTTTTAATAAAAGACTGTATGTTTTACACTTATTGTGCTCCTGCCTGATTCCCCACGGATCTGTTTCTGAGTTGTATTGGGGATCCTCTGATTGGTCAATACGTGACTGGCCTTCCCATCACGTGTTCCGACTTTACCACTGTGTCCTACGGGCAACTGCAAAGGTCCCGTACTGCTCTGCACGGCACTCCGGTTGTGCCGCAACATCTGGTGAGAGGCTTTGAATTAGAGGCTCCGTTTTTTATCACTGTTTAGCACAGACTATACTGTTCTATGTGGCGCCTCTGTCTCTCCTTCTAGGTACCCTCTAAAGAAAAATATATACATGGCAAGTGATATTCATGGATTCCTGACAGATATCAGTGTTACAATATAACTATTGCTAATTTTGAAAAAAGAAAATTTATGCTTACCTGATAAATTTATTTCTTTTTTGACATGATGAGTCCACGGATCATCTTAATTACTAATGGGAATAGAGCACCACAGAAAAGCTGTTAAATAGCTCCTCTTTTCCCTCCCAACCCAGTCATTTGACCGAAGTAAAGGATAGAAAGGAAAAACCAAGGTGCAGAGGTGTCTGAAGTTTATAATAACCAACAACCTGTCTTTCAAAAACAGGACGGGCCGTGGACTCATTGTGTCAAAAAAGAAATACATTTATCAGGTAAGCATAAATTTTCTTTTCTTTTTAATGACATGATGAGTCCACAGATCATCTTAATTACTAATGGGAATCAATACCCAAGCTAGAGTACACAGATGATACGGGAGGGACAAGACAGGGAACCTAAACGGAAGGCACCACTGCTTGAAGAACCTTTCTCCCAAAGCGGCCTCAGCCGAGGAAAAGTGTCAAATTTTGAAAAAGTTTGAAGAGAGGACCAAGTTGCAGCCTTGCAAATCTGTTCCACAGAAGCTTCATTTTTGAATGCCCATGAGGAAGCAACAGCCCTCGTGGAATGAGCCGTAACTCTCTCTGGAGGCTGTTGTCCAGCAGTCTCATATGCAAAACGTATGTTACTCTTCAGCCAGAAAGAAAGAGAAGTAGCCGTAGCCTTCTGTCCCTTACATTTTCCTGAGAAAACCACAAACAAAGCAGAAGACTGACAAAAATCCTTAGTCGCCTGCCGGTAAAACTTTAAGGCATGACCACGTCCAAATTGTACATAAGTCGTTCCTTCTGAGAGGTAGACTTAGGACACATGGAAGGAACAACAATCTCCTGATTAAAGTTCCGTACAGAAACTACCTTAGGAAAAAATCCTAATCTAGTACGAATAAAACTTTCCAAGATAACGACTTAATATCTAAGGAATGCATAGGCTCAACGGAGCCCCTTGAAGAACCATAAAAACTAAATTAAGACTCCCTCGAGGAGTAACTGGTTTGAACACAGGCCTGATCCTGACCAAGGCCTGATAAAATGATAGTACATCTGCCAGACGTTTGTGTAACAAAATAGATATGGCAGAAATTTGACCCTTTAGGGAACTTGTCGATAATCTTTTCTCCAACCCTCTTGGAGAAATGACAAAAATCTACTCCAAAGAGTAGCTCTTGGATTCACACCAAAAGAGATATTTACGCCATATCTTAAGATAAATCTTTCTAGTTACAGGTCTATGAGCCTGAATCATGGTCTCTATGACCAAGTCAGAAAAAACCCCGCTTGGATAAATTTAAGCCTTCAATCTCCAAGCAGTCAGCTTCAGAGAACCTAGATTTGGGTCAAGGAAAAGACCTTGAATTAGAAGATCCTTCCTCACAGAAGTCTCCAAGTTAGTAGAGATGCCATGTTCACCAGATTTGCATACCAAATCCTGCGAGGCTAAGCCGGAGCAAAACTAACAGAGAAAACAGGTATGCTAGCCTTAAGGTCCAAAGTATCGCCAGGAAATTTATTCAGTACCGCCTGAGAGTCCCTGAACCTCGACCCGTACCTTGGAAGCTTGGCATCCTGTCGATATGCCATGAAGTCCAATTCCGGCTGACCCCACCAGAGAATCAGACTGGGAAACCACTTCTGGATGGAGCTCTCACTCCCCCGGAGGAAGGGTCTGTCTGCTCAAGAAGTCTGCCTCCCAGTTGTTGTCAGGTTTTTTTTCCCTGTTTTGTTTGCCATGTGCTGCTGGCAGCCATTTTACTCACCTCTCTTGCTGACTCTGGTGCATACTGTGTGATGCTGCTCATTTCCTGCACTTCCTTTTATGGCCAGACTGGTGTACATCATCCGTGTGAGACAGGATGCAGTCTCAGAATTGTGATGTCATCAATTATTATTTAAAGGGCCTCTGTTCAGTATGCTTTGCCCTTGCGTTGTCTCAGACCTGTTTGTGAGAGCTCCTGTGTATTACCTGGTCGTCTGACGTCCCTCCTGGTTCCTGATCCCTGGCTTGTTCCTGACTCTGCTGTTCTCCTTGTTCCTGATTCCGGCTCGTCTGACTACTCGCTTTGGCTCCTGACTCTGCTTGTCTGACTACCAGCTCTGGTTTTGATTCCTGGCTTATTTGACTTATGGACTTTTTATTTTTTGCTATTAATAAAGGTGTGATTATTTTTGCACTTCTCGTCTCAGGCTGATTCCTGGCACCCTGACAGTTCACCCCTGGGATATGGATCGCCGACAGACAGCAAGATTGAGTATCTGCCCACTGAATTATTTTGGTTACCACTGTCCTCGCAAAGGAACTCCTCGTTCCTCCCTGATGAATGATGTAAGTGAAATTATGTTATCCAATTGGAAACTGATAAACTGGACCAAAGCTAACTGAATCCAGGTCAGAAGAGCATTGAAAATCGCTCTCAGCTCCAGAATGTTTATAGGAACAACAAAGAACAGACTCCGAGCCTTTAGGGAGCCCCAGACTGTTCCCCATCCTAGAAGGCTGGCGTCAGTTGTCACAAGCACTCAAGATAGTCTGCGAAAGCAGGTTCACTGGGAGAGATGATCCAGAGACAACCCCCATTGAAGAGAATCCCTTGTCTCCTGCTCTAGTAGTATTCGAGGAGACAAGCCCCCATAATCTCCGTTCCGTTGCCTGAACATGGATAACTGCAGAGGAATGAGGTGGAACCGAACAACGGGAAGATGTCATTGACAAGTATCAAAGATCTTTGATTTCCTGACCTCCAAATTCACCTTCCGTTCGAGAGATTTCAGGAAGGATAACGGCAATACTGTATGGGATCTTGCTTGTTGAAAGGAGGGCACCTGGACTAGGATGTCGTCCAGATAAGGTGCCACTGTAATACCCCTGTAACTGAAACACCGCCAGCAGAGATCCCAGAATCTTTGAGAATTTTCTGGGAGCCGTGGCAAGACCTAGGGCAGAGCCATGATTGATTATTTGTCCAGAAGGAAAACCTTAGGAACCTGTGATGGTCCGCTTATATGGAACATTAAGAATTGCGTTCAGCAGGGACTCTTTTATATGCTCTCATAACTGAGTGCAATATGAATCGGAACGTAGCTGTATCGCTGTCTCTGCAAACACTATTTACTGTGCTAAGCAGTCCTTCCGTTTCCGAAAAATGGAATTAGAGAGGAGAGTGCACAGCCCAAATTGGTGCCACCCGTAGCTCTGCCCATCTTGGGCGTTACAACATCAAGCTCCCGGTCGCCATTATTATTGTTATAACAATTACGCCACCGGGAGCTAACTGAACCTTAAACATACCTCGGGGCAAATTTGGCTACCACATTGTATATCGCAGCTTAGCCCAAATATATGTGACCAAAGAATCCTTTACCCTCAGCCCAATTAAAGACCCCCAGAAATAAAGCCACAGATCTCCTCAGCCCTAGTGCCTGCTAATAACATGCTGTCACTGAATTCCCTCCTTTTAAATATAGGAGTTATATCCCAATTAAATAAAGTGCTCCACTTCCTCTGAGATCCTTTTTCACCGACCCAGAATAAAAAGTCAGCACTTACCTTTAAAATCTGCCCGACAGCAGGGCAGCTCAGCAGGTTTGAGAGGTCCTCTCCCTCACATAGCCCTGTGGAGAAAGATAAAGCCTGAGTAATCTTACTTAGGCTATCAGGATTAGGGCAGCATCAATGTATGGGAGGCGCAGTGAGAATTATGTCCCACAAGTTCCCATTGCTCTAAAGCCACCACTGCTCTTCTGAAGAGACTGATATGGACTACTGCTACACCCTAGAACAAAGCAGCACAATCTTGTACTACTTTAAATATAATAAACTCTTGATTGAAGAATCTGTTGCTAACACCTAATTTACCACCTCCTTGCACTTAATGTAGGCAAATAGAATGACTGGAGTGGGAGGGAAGGGAGGAGCTATTTAACAGCTTTGCTGTGGTGCTCTTTGCCGCCTCCTGCAGGGCAGGAGTGATATCCCCATTACTAATTAAGATGATCTGTGGACTCATCGTGTCATTAAAAAGAAAAAGTGGTTAGGAAATAGCAAAGTGCTACTTGTATTTATTGCCCTATAACTTGCAAAAAAAGCAAAGAACATGTAAACATTGGGTATTTCTAAACTCAGGACAAAATTTAGAAACTATTTAGCATGGGTGTTTTTTGGTGGTTGTAGATGTGTAACAGATTTTGGGGGTCAAAGTTAGAAAAAGTGTGTTTTTCCACCCCATTTTTTTGCATCATATTTTCTAAAAAAAATTATAGTAAATTATAAGATATGATGAAATTATGGTATCTTTAGAAAGTCCGTTTAATGGCGAGAAAAATGGTATATATATGTGTGTGTGTGTGTGGGTACAGTAAATGAGTAAGAGGAAAAAAGAAAATTTATGCTTACCTGATAAATGTATTTCTTTTTTGACACGATGAGTCCACGGATCATCTAATTACTATTGGGAATACCACTCCTGCCCTGCAGGAGGTGGCAAAGAGCACCACAGCAAAGCTGTTAAATATCACCTCCCTTCCCTCCCAACCCAGTCATTCGACCAAAGTAAAGAAGAAAAAGGAAGTAACATGGTGCAGAGGTGTCTGAAGTTTATAATAACCAACAACCTGTCTACTCAAAAACAGGGCGGGCCGTGGACTCATCGTGTCAAAAAAGAAATACATTTCAGGTAAGCATAAATTTTCTTTTCTTTTTGATTACACAATGAGTCCACGGATTATCTAATTACCATTGGGAATCAATACCCAAGCTAGAGTACACAGATGATACGGGAGGGACAAGACAGGGAACCTAAATGGAAGGCACCACTGCTTGAAGAACCTTTCTCCCAAAATTTGCCTCAGCCGAGGCAAAAGTGTCAAATTTGTAGAACTGAAAAAGTGTGAAGAGAGGACCAAGTTGCAGCCTTGCAAATCTGTTACACAGAAGCCTCATTCTTGAATGCCCATGAGGAAGCAACAGCCCTCGTGGAATGAGCCGTAACTCTCTCTGGAGGCTGCTGTCCATCAGTCTCATATGCAAAACGTATGATACTTTTCAGCGAAAAAGAAAGGGAAGTAGCCTTAGCTTTCTGTCCCTTATGTTTTCCTGAAAAAAACACAAACAAGGCAGAAGACTGACAAAATTCCTTAGTCGCCTGCAGGTAAAACTTTAAGGCACGAACCACATCCAAATTGTGCAAAAGCCTTTCCTTTTGAGAGGTAGGATTAGGACACAATGAAGGAACAAAAATCTCCTGATTAATTATCCGATCAGAAACAACTTTAGGAAGAAATCCTAATTTAGTACGTAAAACTACCTTATCTGAATGAAAAATAAGGTAAGGGGACTCAAACTGCAATGCCGAAAGTTCTGACACTCTGCGAGCAGAAGAAATAGCAACAAGAAATAAAACTTTCCAAGATAACAACTTAATATCTAAGGAATGCATAGGCTCAAACTGAGCCCCTTGAAGAACTTTGAGAACTAAATCAAGACTCCATGAAGGAGTAACTGGCTTGAACACAGGCCTGATATTGACCAAGGCCTGACAAAAAGATTGTACATCTGGAACATCTGCCAGGCGTTTGTGTAGCAAAATAGATAAGGCAGAAATTTGACCCTTTAGGGAACTTGTCAATAATCCTTTCTCCAAACCCTCTTGGAGAAAAGACAAAATTCTAGGAATCCTAACTCTACTCCAGGAGTAGCCCTTGGATTCACACTAATAGAGATATTTACGCCATATCTTATGGTAAATCCTTCTAGTCGCGGGTTTATAAGCCTGAATCATGGTCTCTCTGACCGATTCTGAAAAACCCCGCTGGGATAAAATTAAGCGTTCAATCTCCAAGCAGTCAGCTTCAGAGAAACTAGATTTGGGTGTAGGAAGGGCCCTTGAATGAGAAGGTCCTTCTTTAACGGAAGTCTCCAAGGTGGCAGAGATGACATGTCCACCAGATCTGCATATCAAATCCTGCGAGGCCAAGCCGGTGCAATGAGGATCACTGAAGCCCTCTCCTGCTTGATTCGAGCAATGGCTAGAGGAAGAAGAGCAAACGGAGGAAATAGGTATGCTAGCCTGAAGGTCCAAGATACCGCCAGGGCGTCTATCAGTACCGCCTGAGGGTCCCTGGACCTCAACCCGTACCTCGGAAGCTTGGCATTCTGTTGAGATGCCATTAGATCCAATTCCGGCTGACCCCATCTGAGAATCAGACTGGAAAACACTTCTGGATGGAGTTCCCACTCCCCCGGATGAAAAGTCTGCCTGCTCAGGAAGTCCGCCTCCCAGTTGTCCACCCCTGGGATGTGGATCACCGACAGACAGCAAGAGAGGGTTTCCGTCCACTGAATTATTTTGGTTACCTCTGTCATCGCTAAGGAACTCCTTGTTCCTCCCTGATTATTGATGTAAGCCACTGAAGTTATGTTGTCCAACTGGAACCTGATAAACTGGACTGAGGCTAACTAGGGCAAGGCCAGAAAAGCATTGAAGATCGCTCTCAGTTCCAGAATGTTTATAGGTAGAACAGACTCTGACTCAGTCCAAACTCCCTGAGCCTTTAGGGAGCCCCAGACTGCTCCCCATCCTAGAAGGCTGGCGTCTTTTGTCACAATCACCCAAGATGGTCTGCGAAAGCAGGTTCCCTGGGAGAGATGATCCCGACACAACCACCTTGAAGAGAATCCCTTGTCTCCTGCTCCAGTAGTATTCGAGGAGACAAGTCCGCATAATCTCCGTTTCATTGTTTAACTGCAGAGGTCTGAGGTGGAACCGAGCAAACGGAATGATGTCCATTGCCGCCACCATCAGCCCGAATACCTCCATGCACTGAGCCACTGATGGCCGAGGAGTGGACTGAAGAGCCAGACAAGTATCGAAAATCTTTGATTTCTTGACTTTTGTCAGAAAAATCTTCATTGATAGGGAATCTATTATGGTTCCCAAGAAAGTTACCCTTGCCCTTGGGACTAAGGAACTCTTTTACAAACTTACCTTCCATCCGTGAGATCGCAGGAAGGATAACAACATTTCCGTGTGGAATCTTGCTTGTTGAAAGGATGGCGCCTGTACTAGGATGTCATCCAGATAGGGCGCCACTGCAATGTCCCGTAACCGAAGCACCGCCAACAGCGAACCCAGAACCTTTGAGAAAATTCTGGGAGCTGAGCCACGAATTGGAAGTGTTTTGTCTAGAAAGGCAAACCTTATAAACCTGTGATGGTCCCTGTGAATGGGAACATGTAAGTATGCGTCCTTTAAATCCACAGTTGTCATAAATTGACCCTCTTGGACCAAAGGGAGAATGGAAGAAATAGTTTCCATCTTGAAGGACGGTACTCTTAGGAATTTTTTTAAGACTCTTGAGATCTAAAATAGGCCTGAAGGTTCCCTCTTTTTTGGGAACCATAAACAGATTAGAATAAAATCCCAGACCCCGTTCCTGAATCGGAACAGGAGCTATTACTCCCAGGTCAGAGAGGTCTCTTACACAGTGTAAGAACGCCTCTCTTTTTGTCTGGTCTACAGATAATCTTTTTTTTTTAAGTTTCAAAGAGAGATAATGTACAGACTTCGCCCATCTGCGGTAAATATAACAAAGCATTACAAATATTGTTGTAACATTAAGTACATTCTATAAGGCAAAACAGAAAATACAACCCCACCTCTCAAGACTATGCTGATAGAGAAGTTTTGGACTATAAGGAGATAAAATTTGCTCTCCAGGGAGATATAAAACAACAAGTCTAGGTTCAGAGCGTTTGTATGAAAAAGAGAACAACCGTGTGAGATAAATATGTGTAAATAATATTGTAAATCATGTCCTGGTGATATATATAAAGAGAGGTTATGGGCTATATAAAATGGAACTTCAATTTTTATTATTTTAACTTGTGAATGATCCCCACATCTATGGTAAGAATGTTTTATACCTTTCTATTACAATAAGAATAAGATGAGGGGATTTAGCTTATGTAATGACCACACTTAGGCCATGGGATATAGAGAAGAGAAGGGAAAGCAGCGGGCAAGAGCCGCTCGTATTATAGGGGGGGAATAGAGGGGAGGGACGGAGCCATGTATAATAAGATAGTAGAGTATCTATCTATGGGGGGGAGGGTGGAGAATGTGAGTAGAGGGGTAGGAATGTCTATTAGTAGGTTCCTGCAATCAGGGAAAAATACTATTTGTCGTTTAAGCTAAAGCTACATACTGCACTATCTAGCCTAAATACTCTATCAGGTCAATAACTAGTGTAGTCAAGTAGAGGGGAAACATCGTCTAACACAAATACTTAAGTATGAGCATAGGAGTCAGTGCGAGTATTTACGCCTAACACTAAAAGATATGCTTGTCCCCAAACAACTATAGAAAGCAGTAGTGATAAAAGAGGAAGTATATGCCCATAGAGTTAGGGGAAATGAGTTTTGACACCTTGATGTGAAGGTTCAATGCTCATTATAGATACATCAGCATCTTAGGGAATGACATAACATATATTATATATTATAGGACCATCAGATAAAGAGGCAGAGGATACAAATCTGAGTCATATCTACATAGAGTAAGCTATAGAGGAAGTACCTATATAATATAGGAGAAGTTAGGGAATGTTATGTGAGCAATATCGTCTAAATAGGATATGAACTGGGGCATGCTAGACTAAATAGATATCTGAATGTTCCTATTGAGGGTGCTCAAGCTAATGAGATCTATGTTAGCGACACATACTGAACCTTAAGACTAAAGCCATAAAACATATTCAAAGACTGTTATAGCTACGACAAAATAGACTACTAATTCCTAAATTGAGGTCTAATAGGTCCACTCTTGTTGTCCCGGCCACAGACAACCCGAGATGAACCCTTCAACACAATATGGGATACAATATAAGTCTTATATGGCTAATAGAGTATAAGCTAAGATCTAGCTAGACAAAAATTATTATTCCTCTTATCAGAGTAAACCCATACATTGCGTATTAAACAAGCATATAAATTATGGCAAACCTCAGATTATTGCTCGTGGGAGCAGTTAATAGGAAAATTGTATGTATGGTAACTATATAAAGTGAGGGCTATACGTCTTGCATAGGTATTATGTGTATACAATCTCAGGGCCAGTTTCAATCTATACCCCTGCTGTAAGATGGATTAAAACCATAAATAGAGATTCACTCTCCAACCCACCTACATGTAGTGCTTCAAAAAGAAATAACTGCCTCATTAGAGTATTCTGAGGGGCAGAATCCCTCTGCGTGATTAATTAGGTATAACATCCTTAGTAAGTAGAATACAATATAACAAACCAACAAAGTTTATGCATTGCATTTCCCAAGAAAATAAAAACATTCTAAAGGAGTATAGCCCCTTATGATTAAGCAAAAATATAGAATATCAGAGCTTTTCTGGGAAACGTAGAGAAAACAATGGGATATCTCCTAATATGCGGTATATACATGACCTGACTGTCTCAGGTGCCTCCCTGTTACCTATAATATACATTAAGTGTACATAGTAGTGAACAAGCAAAAACATATTACTGTGGGCGAATACAGGACAGGTAGCATTGGCATTAATATCCAGAACGCTATCAATATTGGTATAACTTATATAATTCTATAATAACTGTAGACTAATCAACCATAGCTAACTCTCAGCTAGTATAATATTAAATGAACGGACACATTTCTGGAACATATATATCTGGAACCGTTCATCTCAGGGTTTGATTGAAGAGCATAAAGTGTGCAGCAACACAGAACTAACTTAAAGTCTGATATAGGGAACACATAATCAAGAGTGAACCGGGAATGTTCTTTGAGTCAGTGAACAGTCACTAGAACATGTAGAGCTACAAAACAAACAGGCAGATCCAAAAAATAGTACAGACCCTATATAGGAGCTATACTGAAAGAGCCTGGATCCACAGTAAATAGGTGACAATATAGCCTGTTTTGTAGAATTAACAGCGTCTCTAGAGTTAACTGATGCCTCCTCTATATAACTGTATAGTTCCAAGTGTAGGTGGCAGGGAAGGGTGAGTGAGCTGATAGGCATGCTGCCACAAAACGGGTGATGGTAATTTACGAAGATTGTCGTATGTTGGTGGAATCCAGCAGCTGCATATTACCTTTGGATCACACTGAGCTGTATGGTCACAAATGTTATACTGGGGTCTTCCGCTGGTTCTCAGTTTTGCTAGTGACTGCATCTCATGCCACCAAGTCGCGATCAGCATCGCTCGCCGGGAGATCCACATCCTTGTCTAAGATCATAAGCCTGGAGAGCTTCACAAGACTAGGCTGCTCTAACTGCCATTCAGGCAAACCAGAATGTGACTCTGTTTCCCTTACACCGACCTGCGATGCTCGGCTTCTAATCAGCTGTGCGCTAGTTCCTACATTCTGAGCTTTAATGGAGCTGTGCTGCGGGGGGTTCTGACCCTCGTAGTGATCTGTTGAGATCGTCATATGGGACTCAGGTATCCGTGTAGTTGGAACTCGTACCTCCCTTAGGTCTTGGTGCCCGGCAGCTCCCCATGGCAGCATGTCTGAAGTACAGCGCTCAGTCTCTCCCCCAGGCAGGCATGTTGTCGGCTTATTCTGTTTCTGGTCCATGGCAGCTTTTAGCTCCTCAATAAGCGCGTGGTGGTGGGCATCTAAAGAGAATAAGCCCCGCAGTGCAGATATAATTTGTCTTTCCATGGTAGAGTTTAGGGTTGAGATGAAGTATATTGCCAGTTCCTCTAATAACAGTTACAGAGCGTTCTCTAAGATGGCGGCCCGCTCCATGCAGCGTGTACAACAGGCCAAGAGATCTTTGTATCCTAGTGGTATCTAATAATGCAGCTCAGTAACCTGTAACTTCTGCTCAGTGTTCCAGAGTACAATGAATGATAGGTACCATTTGTGAAAAGCCCGTAACTTGCTTATAATAATAAGTTATTTGATCAAGCAGCCGGAGCCTTGTATAGACACGTCCTGTTGCTTTGGCAGTTGGCTCCGCCCCCCTACAGATAATCTTGAAAGCAGAAACCTGCCCCTGGGAGGAAAACTCTTGAACTCTAGTTTGTATCCCTGGGACACTATTTCTACTGCCCAGGGATCCGGAACATCTCGAGCCCAAGTCTGAGCGAAGAAGGAAAGTCTGCCCCCTACAAGATCCGGTCCCGGATCGGGGGCAGGCCCTTCATGCTGACTTTGACTTAATAGCAGGCTTCTTGGATTGTTTTCCTTTATTCCAAGACTGATTGGGTCTCCATGAAGATTTAGACTGTTCCTGCTTGGAAGCAGTAGAGGAAGAATTTCCCTTGAAATTTCGAAAGGAACGAAAATTACTCTGTCGTCCCTTTTTGTTTGTTTCTCTTATCCTGAGGGAGAAGGTGACCCTTACCTCCCGTGATATCAGAGATTATTTCCGTCAGGCCAGGTCCAAACAAGGTCTTCCCCTTGTAAAGAATCGCTAAAAGCTTAGACTTGGAGGATACATCCGCAGACCAAGGCTTTTACCATAAGGCTCTGCGAGCTAGGACAGAAAAACCTGAAATCTTTGCTCCCAGTTTGATAACTTGTAGGGAAGCATCCGTAATAAAGGAATTGGCCAATTTAAGAGCTTTTATCCTGTCCTGGATTTCATCCAGGGGAGTTTCTGTCCTAATAGCATCAAACAGCGCATCAAACCAATATGCCGCCGCACTAGTGACGGTAGCAATGCACACAGCTGGCTGCCATTGTAAGCCCTGGTGTGCATAAATCTTTTTGAGTAACCCCTCTAATTTTTTTGTCCATAGGATCTTTGAAAGCACAAAGATAAGGTGGAAACTGCTCCTTCCACCTTGGGGATTGTTCACAAGCCTCCTTAACCGAGTCGGCTATGGGAAACATCTTTTTAAATGTAGGAGATGGAGAAAAAGGTATACCCGGTCTCTCCCACTCCTTAGCAATGATCTCAGAAGCTCGGTCTGGTACCGGAAAAACCTCTATTGAGGAAGGTACCTCAAAATATTTGTTCAGCTTACTGGATTTCTTCGGTTTAAGAATGACCGTGGAGTCGCTGTCGTCCAATGTAGCTAAAACCTCCTTAAGTAACAGACTGAGGTGTTCTAGCTTAAACCTGAAGGATACAACTTCAGTATCAGCAAGAGGAATTACACTGTCAGAATCTGAAATTTCACCTTCAGATGCTACTATGTTATCCTCCTCCTCAGGCTTCTGTGAGGGGGAATCTGAAATGGCAACAACTGCGTCAGAAACCTCGCTTACTGAATGTCTGATTTTCCTCTAACGCTTTCCCTGCAACATTGGGAAAGCAGACAGCGCATCTGAAACTGCAGAAGACATGAGAGAAGCGATGTCTTTTAAAGTAACTCCAGTGGGAGCTAGAGAGGAAGCGCAGGGCACTGCATGTGAGGGCGGTAAAATCTAGGAAGCGTGAGGAGAAAGCTGCGGCATATATTGAACATTGTCATTAGATTCCTGAACAGCATCCTCTTTAGAAAATGTTGGCTCAGCAAAAAGTCTATCCCTGTAGCTTAAAGTTCTCTCAATACATGAGGAACAGAAAGGGATTGGTGGTTCCACATTGGCATCAAAACATAAAGAGCAAGTGACACTTTGTAAGGCCTCTTGGTCCATACTAACTTCCAATTAACCAATTTAAATAAAAAAATTAAGTTTTATTAATAAAATTCAAATACATGAAAAATGTTACTGTCCCTTTAAATATTAAACTGTAACTTTTTACTGCGTTTAATAAATGTTTGTGTAGACAGGCTTAAAAGGCTAAAATAACCCTGCAAACACCACTACACCTCAGCAACACTTTGCTGAGGTGCCTACCTCCTCTGAGCAGGAGCCGATTCGTTCCGTAACTCTGTAGCAGTTGGACTTCGATGCAACACACGCATCTATTATTGGAGATGCGTAGTAAGCCAAAACAAACGTCCAACTTCCTCTATAATGGAGCGGAGAGAACAGAAAGGGCGCGCAATCACTAGCCTCTTCCTGGAGTACCTCCCATCATGGGCGTGCCCATAAGAAACCTCCCGGTCAGTTATTATAAGATATAAAACCCCCGGGAGATGTGAAACCACCGTTCTAAATACAACCAGCCCCAGTGCCTGCGTCTAAGCTGCCCATAGTGTCCCCTATGCTCTTAGGAGAATCTATGCCATAATAAAGAGTTAAATATAATGAGGTCTGTCCCAGAAATAAAGTCAGCACTTACCTCATATTCTGCCTGACAGCAAGGCAATTCCAGGTTTGAGAGGTCCTCTCCCTCACATGGACCTGTGAAATGAAGGAAAATCCTGATTCAATATCCCTCAGTTTTTCAGAGCTAGGGCAGCATCAATATATGGGAGGCGCAGTGAGAATTATGTCCCACAAGTTCCCATTGCTCTAAAGCCACCACTGCTCTACTGAAGAGACTGATATGGACTACGGCTACACCCCAGGACAAAGCAGCACAATCTTGTACTAATTTAAAATTGATTGAAGAATCTTTTTCTAACACCTCACTTTACCTCTTCCTATCACTAACGTAGGCAAAGAGAATGACTGGGGTGGGACGGAAGGGAGGTTATATTTAACAGCTTTGCTGTGGTGCCCTTTG
>NC_069501.1:9659493-9804493 GCF_027579735.1 Bombina bombina
AACACTAGCTAATAGCTACATATTAATACTGAAAAATAATATGTATGTGTACCTGAATATATAAGTAATTATATACTGACAAGCAGCACTAGCTAATAGCTACATATTAATACTGATAAATAATATATATGTGTATGTGTACCTGAATATATAAGTAATTATATACTGACAAGCAGCACTAGCTAATAGCTGCATATTAATACTGATAAATAATATGTATGTGTATGTGTACCTGAATATATAAGTAATTATATACTGACAAGCAGCACTAGCTAATAGCTACATATTAATACTGATAAATAATATATATGTGTGTACCTGAATATATAACTAATTATATACTGACAAGCAGCACTTGCTAATAGCTACATATTAATACTGATAAACAATATATATGTGTATGTGTACCTGAATATATAAGTAATTATATACTGACAAGCAACACTAGCTAATAGCTACATATTAATACTGAAAAATAATATGTATGTGTATGTGTACCTGAATATATAAGTAATTATATACTGACAAGCAGCACTAGCTAATCGCTACATATTAATACTGATAAATAATATGTATGTGTATGTGTACCTGAATATATAAGTAATTATATACTGACAAGCAACACTAGCTAATAGCTACATATTAATACTGAAAAATAATATGTATGTGTATGTGTACCTGAATATATAAGTAATTATATACTGACAAGCAGTACTATCTAATAGCTACATATTAATACTGATAAATAATATGTATGTGTATGTGTACCTGAATATATAAGTAATTATATACTGACAAGCAGTACTAGCTAATAGCTACATATTAATACTGAAAAATAATATGTATGTGTATGTGTACCTGAATATTTAAGTAATAATATACTGACAAGCAGCACTAGCTAATAGCTACATATTATTACTGATAAATAATATATATGTGTATGTGTACCTGAATATATAAGTAATGATATACTGACAAGCAACACTAGCTAATAGCTACATATTAATACTGATAAATAATATATATGTGTATGTGTACCTGAATATATAAGTTATGATATACTGACAAGCAGCACTAGCTAATAGCTACATATTAATACTGATAAATAATATATATGTGTATGTGTACCTGAATATATAAGTAATTATATACTGACAAGCAACACTAGCTAATAGCTACATATTAATACTGATAAATAATATGTATGTGTATGTGTACCTGAATATATAAGTAATTATATACTGACAAGCAGCACTAGCTAATAGCTACATATTAATACTGATAAATAATATGTATGTGTATGTGTACCTGAATATATAAGTAATTATATACTGACAAGCAACACTAGCTAATAGCTACATATTAATACTGAAAAATAATATGTATGTGTATGTGTACCTGAATATATAAGTAATTATATACTGACAAGCAGTACTAGCTAATAGCTACATATTAATACTGATAAATAATATGTATGTGTATGTGTACCTGAATATATAAGTAATGATATACTGACAAGCAGCACTAGCTAATAGCTACATATTAATACTGATAAATAATATATATGTGTATGTGTACCTGAATATATAAGTAATGATATACTGACAAGCAACACTAGCTAATAGCTACATATTAATACTGATAAATAATATATATCTGTATGTGTACCTGAATATATAAGTAATTATATACTGACAAGCAGCACTAGCTAATAGCTACATATTAATACTGATAAATAATATATATGTGTATGTGTACCTGAATATATAAGTAATTATATACTGACAAGCAGCACTAGCTAATAGCTACATATTAATACTGATAAATAATATATATGTGTATGTGTACCTGAATATATAAGTAATGATATACTGACAAGCAGCACTAGCTAATAGCTACATATTAATACTGATAAATAATATATATGTGTATGTGTACCTGAATATATAAGTAATGATATACTGACAAGCAGCACTAGCTAATAGCTACATTTCTTCTGTTAAGTGTGATCAGTCCACGGGTCATCATTACTTCTGGGATATTAACTGCTCCCCTACAGGAAGTGCAAGAGGATTCACCCAGCAGAGCTGCATATAGCTCCTCCCCTCTACGTCACTCCCAGTCATTCTCTTGCACCCAGCAACTAGATAGGTCGTGTGAGAGGACTATGGTGATTATACTTAGTTTTATATCTTCAATCAAAAGTTTGTTATTTTAAAATAGCACCGGAGTGTGTTATTACCTCTCTGGCAGAGTTTGAGGAAGAATCTACCAGAGTTTTGCTATGATTTTAGCCGGAGTAGTTAAGATCATATTGCTGTTCTCGGCCATCTGAGGAGTGAGGTAAACTTCAGATCAGGGGACAGCGGGCAGATGAATCTGCATAGAGGTATGTAGCAGTTTTTATTTTCTGACAATGGAATTGATGAGAAAATCCTGCCATACCGATATAATGTCATGTATGTATACTTTACACTTCAGTATTCTGGGAGAATGGTACTTCACTAGAATTACACTGTAAGAAAGACATAAAGCTGTTTAATAACTAGAGATTATGTTTAACGTTTTTGCTGGAATGTAAAATCGTTTTCATTTGCTGAGGTACTGAGTGAATAAATGTTTGGGCACCATTTTTCCACTTGGCAGTTGCTTAAATCTGTTTTTTCTGTCAGTTTCTGTTCTCCCTCACTGCTGTGTGTGTGGGGGAGGGGCCGTTTTTTGGCGCTTTTACTATGCATCAAATATTTCAGTCAGCAACTCATTGTATTCCCTGCATGATCTGGTTCATCTCTACAGAGCTCAGGGGTCTTCAAAACGTATTTTGAGGGAGGTAATTTCTCTCAGCAGAGCTGTGAGAATTATAGTTTGACTGAAATAAAAACTTTTATTCTGTCATTTGTTTCCTGCTTTCAGAAATTGTTATCTTTGCTAATGGGATTAAACCTTTGCTAAAGTTGTGTTGTTTACAAGGATTGAGGCTATAACTGTTTCAATTTATTAATTTTTAACTGTCATAGATCTTCTGTGCTTCTTAAAGGCACAGTACGTTTTAATATTATTCTATTTGAATTGTATTTCCAAGTTGCAAGTTTATTTGCTAGTGTGTTAAACATGTCTGATTCAGAAGATGATACCTGTGTCATTTGTTGCAATGCCAAAGTGGAGCCCAATAGAAATTTATGTACTAACTGTATTGATGCTACTTTAAATAAAAATCAATCTGTACAAATTGAACAAATTTCACCAAACAACGAGGGGAGAGTTATGCCGACTAACTCGCCTCACGTGTCAGTACCTACATCTCCCGCTCAGAGGGAGGTGCGTGATATTGTAGCGCCGAGTACAGCTGGGCGGCCATTACAAATCACATTACAGGATATGGCTACTGTTATGACTGAAGTTTTGGCTAAATTACCAGAACTCAAAGGTAAGCGTGATCACTCTGGGGTGAGAACAGAGTGCGCTGATAATATTAGGGCCATGTCAGACACTGCGTCACAGGTGGCAGAACATGAGGACGGAGAACTTCATTCTGTGGGTGACGGTTCTGATCCAAACAGACTGGATTCAGATATTTCAAATTTTAAATTTAAACTGGAAAACCTCCGTGTATTACTAGGGGAGGTGTTAGCGGCTCTGAATGATTGTAACACAGTTGCAATACCAGAGAAAATGTGTAGGTTGGATAAATATTTTGCGGTACCGACGAGTACTGAGGTTTTTCCTATACCTAAGAGACTTACTGAAATTGTTACTAAGGAGTGGGATAGACCCGGTGTGCCGTTCTCACCCCCTCCGATATTTAGAAAAATGTTTCCAATAGACGCCACCACAAGGGACTTATGGCAAACGGTCCCTAAGGTGGAGGGAGCAGTTTCTACTTTAGCTAAGCGTACCACTATCCCGGTGGAGGATAGCTGTGCTTTTTCAGATCCAATGGATAAAAAGTTAGAGGGTTACCTTAAGAAAATGTTTGTTCAACAAGGTTTTATATTGCAACCCCTTGCATGCATTGCGCCGATCACGGCTGCAGCGGCATTCTGGATTGAGTCTCTGGAAGAGAACATTGGTTCAGCTACTCTGGACGACATTACGGACAGGCTTAGAGTCCTTAAACTAGCTAATTCATTCATTTCGGAGGCCGTAGTACATCTTACTAAACTTACGGCGAAGAATTCAGGATTCGCCATTCAGGCACGCAGGGCGCTGTGGCTAAAATCCTGGTCAGCTGATGTTACTTCTAAGTCTAAATTGCTTAATATACCTTTCAAAGGGCAGACCTTATTCGGGCCCGGGTTGAAAGAGATTATCGCTGACATTACAGGAGGTAAAGGCCATGCCCTGCCTCAGGACAAAGCCAAAGCCAAGACTAGACAGTCTAGTTTTCGTTCCTTTCGTAATTTCAAAGCAGGAGCAGCATCAACTTCCTCTGCACCAAAACAGGAAGGAGCTGTTGCTCGCTACAGACAAGGCTGGAAACCTAACCAGTCCTGGAACAAGGGCAAGCAGACTAGGAAACCTGCTGCTGCCCCCAAAACAGCATGAATTGAGGGCCCCCGATCCGGGATCGGATCTAGTGGGGGGCAGACTTTCTCTCTTCGCCCAGGCTTGGGCAAGAGATGGTCAGGATCCCTGGGCGCTAGAGATAATATCTCAGGGATACCTTCTGGACTTCAAATACTCTCCTCCAAGAGAGAGATTTCATCTGTCAAGATTGTCAACAATCCAGACAAAGAAAGAGGCTTTTCTACGCTGCGTACAAGAGCTCTTGTTAATGGGAGTAATCCATCCAGTTCCACGATCGGAACAGGGACAGGGGTTTTACTCAAATCTGTTTGTGGTTCCCAAAAAAGAGGGAACTTTCAGACCAATCCTGGACTTAAAGATCCTAAACAAATTCCTAAGAGTTCCATCGTTCAAGATGGAGACTGTTCGGACAATTTTACCTATGATCCAAGAGGGTCAGTACATGACCACTGTAGATTTAAAAGATGCTTACCTGCACATACCGATTCACAAAGATCATTACCGGTACCTAAGGTTTGCCTTCCTAGACAGGCATTACCAGTTTGTGGCTCTTCCATTCGGATTGGCTACAGCGCCAAGAATCTTCACAAAGGTTCTGGGTGCTCTTCTGGCGGTACTAAGACCGCGGGGAATCTCGGTAGCTCCATACCTAGACGACATTCTGATACAAGCTTCAAGCTTTCAAACTGCCAAATCTCATACAGAGTTAGTGCTGGCATTTCTAAGGTCACATGGATGGAAGGTGAACGAAAAGAAAAGTTCACTCGTTCCACTCACAAGAGTTCCCTTCCTGGGGACTCTTATAGATTCTGTAGAAATGAAGAGTTACCTGACAGAGGACAGGCTATCAAGACTTCAAAGTGCTTGCCGCACTCTTCATTCCATTCAACACCCGTCAGTGGCTCAATGTATGGAGGTAATCGGCTTAATGGTAGCGGCAATGGACATGGTACCCTTTGCACGCTTACACCTCAGACCACTGCAACTGTGCATGCTAGGTCAGTGGAATGGGGATTACTCAGACTTATCCCCTTCTCTGAATCTGGATCAAGAGACCAGAAATTCTCTTCTATGGTGGCTTTCTCGGCCACACCTGTCCAGGGGGATGCCATTCAGCAGACCAGACTGGACAATTGTAACAACAGACGCCAGCCTTCTAGGTTGGGGTGCCGTCTGGAATTCCCTGAAGGCTCAGGGACTATGGAGTCAGGAGGAGAGTCTCCTGCCAATAAACATTCTGGAATTGAGAGCAGTTCTCAATGCCCTCCTGGCTTGGCCCCAGTTGACAACTCGGGGGTTCATCAGGTTTCAGTCGGACAACATCACGACTGTAGCTTACATCAACCATCAGGGAGGGACAAGAAGCTCCCTAGCTATGATGGAAGTATCAAAGATAATTCGCTGGGCAGAGTCTCACTCTTGCCACCTGTCAGCAATCCACATCCCGGGAGTGGAGAACTGGGAGGCGGATTTCTTAAGTCGTCAGGCTTTTCATCCGGGGGAGTGGGAACTTCATCCGGAGGTCTTTGCCCAAATACTTCGACGTTGGGGCAAACCAGAGATAGATCTCATGGCGTCTCGACAGAACGCCAAGCTTCCTCGTTACGGGTCCAGATCCAGGGATCCAGGAGCAGTCCTGATAGATGCTCTGACAGCACCTTGGGACTTCAGGATGGCTTACGTGTTTCCACCCTTCCCGTTGCTTCCTCGATTGATAGCCAGAATCAAACAAGAGAGAGCATCAGTGATTCTAATAGCACCTGCGTGGCCACGCAGGACTTGGTATCCAGACCTGGTGGACATGTCATCCTGTCCGCCTTGGTCTCTACCTCTGAAACAGGACCTTCTGATACAGGGTCCCTTCAAACATCAAAATCTAACTTCTCTGAAGTTGACTGCTTGGAAATTGAACGCTTAATTTTATCAAGACGTGGGTTTTCTGAGTCAGTTATTAGTACCTTAATACAGACTAGGAAACCTGTTACCAGAAAGATTTACCATAAGATATGGCGTAAATACCTACATTGGTGTGAATCCAAAGGTTACTCTTGGAGTAAGGTTAGGATTCCTAGGATATTGTCTTTTCTACAAGAAGGTTTAGAAAAGGGTTTATCTGCTAGTTCATTAAAGGGACAGATCTCAGCTCTGTCCATTCTGTTACACAAACGTCTGTCAGAAGTTCCTGACGTCCAGGCTTTTTGTCAGGCTTTGGCCAGGATTAAGCCTGTGTTTAAAACTGTTGCTCCACCATGGAGTTTAAACCTTGTTCTTAATGTTTTACAGGGCGTTCCGTTTGAACCCCTTCATTCCATTGATATAAAGTTGTTATCTTGGAAAGTTCTATTTTTAATGGCTATTTCCTCGGCTCGAAGAGTCTCTGAATTATCAGCCTTACATTGTGATTCTCCTTATTTGATTTTTCATTCGGATAAGGTAGTCCTGCGTACTAAACCTGGGTTCTTACCTAAGGTAGTTACTAACAGGAATATCAATCAAGAGATTGTTGTTCCTTCTTTATGCCCAAATCCTTCTTCAAAGAAGGAACGTCTACTGCACAACCTGGATGTAGTCCGGGCTCTAAAATTTTACTTGCAGGCAACTAAGGAATTCCGACAAACGTCTTCTCTGTTTGTCATTTACTCTGGGCAGAGGAGAGGTCAAAAAGCTTCCGCTACCTCTCTTTCTTTTTGGCTTCGTAGCATAATTCGTTTAGCTTATGAGACTGCTGGACAGCAGCCCCCTGAAAGAATTACAGCTCATTCTACTAGAGCTGTGGCTTCCACTTGGGCCTTCAAGAATGAGGCCTCTGTTGAACAGATTTGCAAGGCTGCAACTTGGTCTTCGCTTCATACTTTTTCCAAATTTTACAAATTTGACACCTTTGCTTCATCGGAGGCTATTTTTGGGAGAAAGGTTCTTCAGGCAGTGGTTCCTTCTGTATAAAGAGTCTGCCTATCCCTCCCGTCATCCGTGTACTTTTGCTTTGGTATTGGTATCCCAGAAGTAATGATGACCCGTGGACTGATCACACTTAACAGAAGAAAACATAATTTATGCTTACCTGATAAATTCCTTTGTTCTGTAGTGTGATCAGTCCACGGCCCGCCCTGTTTTTAAGGCAGGTAAATATTTTTTAATTTATACTCCAGTCACCACTTCACCCTTGGCTTTTCCTTTCTCGTTGGTCCTTGGTCGAATGACTGGGAGTGACGTAGAGGGGAGGGGCTATATGCAGCTCTGCTGGGTGAATCCTCTTGCACTTCCTGTAGGGGAGCAGTTAATATCCCAGAAGTAATGATGACCCGTGGACTGATCACACTACAGAAGAAAGGAATTTATCAGGTAAGCATAAATTATGTTATTAATACTGATAAATAATATATATGTGTATGTGTACCTGAATATATAAGTAATGATATACTGACAAGCAGCACTAGCTAATAGCTACATATTAATACTGATAAATAATATATATGTGTATGTGTACCTTAATATATAAGTAATGATATACTGACAAGCAGAACTAGCTAATAGCTACATATTAATACTGATAAATAATATATATCTGTATGTGTACCTGAATATATAAGTAATTATATACTGACAATCAGCACTACTAGCTAATAGCTACATATTAATACTGAGAAATAATATGTATGTGTATGTGTACCTGAATATATAAGTAATTATATACTGACAATAAGCACTACTAGCTAATAGCTACATATTAATACTGAAAAATAATATGTATGTGTACCTGAATATATAAGTAATTATATACTGACAATAAGCACTACTAGCTAATAGCTACATATTAATACTGATAAATAATATATATGTGTACCTGAATATATAAGTAATTATATACTGACAATAAGCACTAGCTAATAGCTACATATTAATACTGATAAATAATAATTATATATATGTGTATGTGTACCTGAATATATAAGTAATTATATACTGACAAGCAGCACTAGCTAATAGCTACATATTAATACTGATAAATAATAATATATATATGTGTATGTGTACCTGAATATATAAGTAATGATATACTGACAAGCAGCACTAGCTAATAGCTACATATTAATACTGATAAATAATAATATATATATATATGTGTATGTGTACCTGAATATATAAGTAATTATATACTGACAATCAGCACTACTAGCTAATAGCTACATATTAATACTGATAAATAATATGTATGTGTATGTGTACCTGAATATATAAGTAATGATATACTGACAAGCAGCACTAATAGCTACATATTAATACTGATAAATAATATGTATGTGTATGTGTACCTGAATATATAAGTAATTATATACTGACAAGCAGCACTAGCTAATAGCTACATATTAATACTGATAAATAATATATATGTGTATGTGTACCTGAATATATAAGTAATTATATACTGACAAACAGCACTAGCTAATAGCTACATATTAATACTGATAAATAATAATATATATATGTGTATGTGTACCTGAATATATAAGTAATGATATACTGACAATCAGCACTACTAGCTAATAGCTACATATTAATACTGATAAATAATATATATGTGTATGTGTACCTGAATATATAAGTAATTATATACTGACAAGCAGCACTAGCTAATAGCTACATATTAATACTGATAAATAATATATATGTGTATGTGTACCTGAATATATAAGTAATTATATACTGACAAGCAGCACTAGCTAATAGCTACATATTAATACTGATAAATAATATGTATGTGTATGTGTACCTGAATATATAAGTAATTATATACTGACAAGCAGCACTAGCTAATAGCTACATATTAATACTGATAAATAATATGTATGTGTATGTGTACCTGAATATATAAGTAATTATATACTGACAAGCAGCACTAGCTAATAGCTACATATTAATACTGATAAACAATATATATGTGTATGTGTACCTGAATATATAAGTAATTATATACTGACAAGCAGCACTAGCTAATAGCTACATATTAATACTGATAAATAATATGTATGTGTACCTGAATATATAAGTAATGATATACTGACAAGCAGCACTAGCTAATAGCTACATATTAATACTGATAAATAATATATATGTGTATGTGTACCTGAATATATAAGTAAATATATACTGACATTCAGCACTAGCTAATTGCTACATATTAATACTGATAAATAATATATATGTGTATGTGTACCTGAATATATAAGTAATTATATACTGACAAGCAGCACTAGCTAATAGCTACATATTAATACTGATAAATAATATATATGTGTATGTGTACCTGAATATATAAGTAATTATATACTGACAAGCAGCACTAGCTAATAGCTACATATTAATACTGATAAATAATATATATGTGTATGTGTACCTGAATATATAAGTAATTATTTACTGACAAGCAGCACTAGCTAATAGCTACATATTAATACTGATAAATAATATATATATATGTGTATGTGTACCTGAATATATAAGTAATTATATACTGACAAGCAGCACTAGCTAATAGCTACATATTAATACTGATAAATAATATATATGTGTATGTGTACCTGAATATATAAGTAATTATATACTGACAATCAGCACTAGCTAATAGCTACATATTAATACTGATAAATAATATATATGTGTATGTGTACCTGAATATATAAGTAATTATATACTGACAAGCAGCACTAGCTAATAGCTACATATTAATACTGTTAAATAATATATATGTGTATGTGTACCTGAATATATAAGTAATTATATACTGACAATCAGCACTAGCTAATAGCTACATATTAATACTGATAAATAATATATATGTGTATGTGTACCTGAATATATAAGTAATTATATACTGACAATCAGCACTACTAGCTAATAGCTACATATTAATAAATAATAATATATATATGTGTATGTGTACCTGAATATATAAGTAATTATACATGATCAATTGTACCCCTATATTATATAGCACAGACATATGTGATTAATTTGCAATATCAAAATGGTGAATTATAGTGGACATTTGTCCTGACAAGGTGAAGTATTTCCCATAGGTAATGAATGAATTTAGGGACTGCCAGGAAAGAAAATAATTTATCAGGTAAGCATAAATTATGTTTTTTTTCCTTTACATTTACGGCTAGATTTAGAGTTTTGTCGGTAACGACCCGCGTATCTAACGCTGGTTTTTTTCTGGCCGCACCTTTAAAATAACTCTGGTATTGAGAGTCCACAGAATGGCTGCGTTAGGCTCCAAAAAAGGAGCGTAGAGCATTTTTAACGCAACTTCAACTCTCGATACCAGAGTTGCTTACGGACGCGGCCAGCCTAAAAAACGTGCTCGTACACGATTCCTCCATAGGAAACAATGGGGCTGTTTGAGCTGAAAAAAAACCTAACACCTGCAAAAAAGCCGCGTTCAGCTCCTAACGCAGCCCCATTGTTTGCTATGGGGAAACACTTCCTACGTCTGCACCTAACACCCTAACATGTACCCCGAGTCTAAACACCCCTAACCTTACACTCATTAACCCCTATTCTGCCGCCCCCGCTATCGCTGACCCCTGTATATTATTTTTAACCCCTAATCTGCCGCTCCGTAAACCGCCGCTACTTACATTATCCCTATGTACCCCTAATCTGCTGCCCCTAACACCGCCGACCCCTATATTATATTTATTAACCCCTAATCTGCCCCCCACGACGTCGCCTCCACCTGCCTACAATTATTAACCCCTTATCTGCCGAGCGGACCGCACCGCTATTATTATAAAGTTATTAACCCCTAATCCGCCTCACTAACCCTATAATAAATAGTATTAACCCCTAATCTGCCCTCCCTAACATCGCCGACACCTAACTTCAAGTATTAACCCCTAATCTGCCGACTGGAGCTCACCGTTATTCTAATAAATGTATTAACCCCTAAAGCTAAGTCTAACCCTAACACTAACACCCCCCTAAGTCATCCAAGATGGCGTCCCTCAAATTCCGATTGGCTGATAGGATTCTATCAGCCAATTGGAATTAAGGTAGGAATATTCTGATTGGCTGATGGAATCAGCCAATCAGAATCAAGTTCAATCCGATTGGCTGATTCAATCAGCCAATCAGATTGAGCTCGCATTCTATTGGCTGTTCCGATCAGCCAAGAGAATGCGAGCTCAATCTGATTGGCTGATCGGATCAGCCAATCGGATTGAACTTGATTCTGATTGGCTGATTCCATCAGCCAATCAGAATTTTCCTACCTTAATTCCGATTGGCTGATAGAATCCTATCAGCCAATCGGAATTCGAGGGACGCCATCTTGGATGACGTCATTTAAAGGAACCGTCATTCGGCTAGTAGGCGTCGGGAGAAGAGGATGTTCCGCGTCGGATGGAAGATGATGGCTCCCGAAGAAAGAAGATTGAAGATGCCGTTGATAGAAGACTTCATCCGGATCATGGACCTCTTCAGCTCCCGCTTGGATGAAGACTTCAGCCGGATCATGGACCTCTTCAGCTCCCGCTTGGATGATGACTTCAGCCGGATCATGGACCTCTTCAGCCCCCCACTTGGGCTTGGATCAGGACATCGGAGGAGCTCTTCTGGATCGATCGGTGAACCTGGTATGGTGAACATAAGGTAGGAAGATCTTCAGGGGATTAGTGTTAGGTTTATTTAAGGGGGGTTTGGGTTAGATTAGGGGTATGTGGGTGGTGGGTTGTAATGTTGGGGGGGGTATTGTATGTTTTTTTTTACAGGCAAAAGAGCTGAACTTCTTGGGGCATGCCCCGCAAAGGGCCCTGTTCAGGGCTGGTAAGGTAAAAGAGCTTTGAACTTTAGTAATTTAGAATAGGGTAGGGCATTTTTTTATTTTGGGGGGCTTTGTTATTTTATTAGGGGGCTTAGAGTAGGTGTAATTAGTTTAAAATTGTTGTAATATTTTTCTTATGTTTGTAAATATTTTTTTATTTTTTGTAACTTAGTTCTTTTTTATTTTTTTGTACTTTAGTTAGTTTATTTCATTGTAGTTATTTGTAGGTATTGTATTTAATTTATTTATTGATAGTGTAGTGTTAGGTTTAATTGTAACTTAGGTTAGGATTTATTTTACAGGTAATTTTGTAATTATTTTAACTAGGTAGCTATTAAATAGTTATTAACTATTTAATAGCTATTGTACCTGGTTAAAATAAATACAAAGTTACCTATAAAATAAATATAAATCCTAAAATAGCTATAATATAATTATAATTTATATTGTAGCTATATTAGTATTTATTTTACAGGTAAGTATTTAGCTTTAAATAGGAAGAATTTATTTAATAAGAGTTAATTAATTTCGTTAGATTTAAATTATATTTAACTTAGGGGGGTGTTAGTGTTAGGGTTAGACTTAGCTTTAGGGGTTAATACATTTATTAGAATAGCGGTGAGCTCCAGTCGGCAGATTAGGGGTTAATAATTGAAGTTAGGTGTCGGCGATGTTAGGGAGGGCAGATTAGGGGTTAATACTATTTATTATAGGGTTAGTGAGGCGGATTAGGGGTTAATAACTTTATTATAGTAGCAGTGCGGTCCGCTCAGCAGATTAGGGGTTAATAAGTGTAGGTAGGTGGAGGCGACGTTGAGGGGGGCAGATTAGGGGTTAATAAATATAATATAGGGGTCGGCGGTGTTAGGGGCAGCAGATTAGGGGTACATAGCTATAATGTAGGTGGCGGCGCTTTGCGGTCGGCAGATTAGGGGTTAATTATTGTAGGTAGCTGGCGGCGACGTTGTGGGGGGCAGGTTAGGGGTTAATAAATATAATATAGGGGTCGGCGGTGTTAGGGGCAGCAGATTAGGGGTACATAAGTATAACGTAGGTGGCGGTCGGCAGATTAGGGGTTAAAAAAATTAATTCAAGTGATGTGGGGAGGCCTCGGTTTAGGGGTACATAGGTAGTTTATGGGTGTTAGTGTACTTTATAGTACAGTAGTTAAGAACTTTATGAACCGGCGTTAGCCCAGAAAGCTCTTAACTACTGACTTTTTTCTGCGGCTGGAGTTTTGTCGTTAGATTTCTAACGCTCACTTCAGACACGACTCTAAATACCGGAGTTAGAAAGATCCCATTGAAAAGATAGGATACGCAATTGACGTAAGGGGATCTGCTGTATGGAAAAGTCGCGGCTGAAAAGTGAGCGTTAGACCCTTTTTTGAATGACTCCAAATATTGGCGGTAGCCTAAAACCAGCGTTAGGAGCCTCTAACGCTGGTTTTCACGGCTACCGCCAAACTCCAAATCTAGGCCTTAGTGTTTATTTTTTTGTAACTTAGGGGGTGTTAGTTTAGTGGTGAGGGGTTAGGTGTTAGGAGTAGTTTGAATTGGGGGTTTGTGGCAAATTAGAAGTTAATAGGTTAGGGGGGGTTATTGTTTTGGGTTGTTGTGGTAGATTAGGCTTTAATAGTTTAGGGGGCTTATTGCGTAGGGGGGTTGTGGCGGATAAGGGTTAATAGGTTGTGGGATTGTGGCAGTGTGAAGTTAAAGGGACACTGAACCCAAATTTGTTCATTTGTAATTCAGAAAGAGCATGCAATTTTAATCAACTTTCTAATTTACTCCTATTATCAATTTTTCTTCGTTCTCTTGCTATCATTATTTGAAAAAGAAGGCATCTAAGCTTTTTTTTTTGTTTCAGTACTCTGGACAGCACTTTTTATTGGTGGATGAATTTATCTACCAATCAGCAAGGACAACCCAGGTTGTTCACCAAAAATGGGCCGGCATCTAAACTTACATTATTGCATTTCAAATAAAGATACCAAGATAATGAAGAAAATTTGATAATAGGAGTAAATTCGAAATTTGCTTAAAATTTCATGCTCAATCTGAATCACTAAATTAGCTTTTAGCGGTTTAGGGGTTAATAGGGTAGAACGTTTATTTTGGTGGGCCTTTGGTGGTTTAGAGTTAGTTTGGGGGTACATAGGTATAGCTATTAGGCGTGTTGCTATATATTCCAAAGGGATCCGTTACTATACATTGCAAATGTCTGCACCAATGCTGGTGCCTGTTAATATAGATGTCGGTAGCTTGGAATACACTCTGTGACAGACTGCGCTATAATTACTGGCGTCACTGTGGGATAGACTGCGAGCTGATTACTGGCGTCACTGTGTGAAAGGCTGCACATTGATTACTATTATTATTGATTGGTGTCACTGTGTATGTATTGGGTACTTGTAAAGCGCGGCTAACCACCCGTAAGGGTCTCAAGGCGCTGCTCATTTTATCAAGCTCGGAAGGATGAAAGGGTGAGTGGACCTTGCCGGGAATCGAACCTGCAACCCTTGGGTTGCTACAGAGCTCAGCCACAGTGCCTTAGCATGCTGAGCTATCTGTCCAGCACAAGTGTGACAGGCTGCACTGTGAGATAGGCTGCACGCTGATTACTGGTGTCACAGTGTGACAGGCTGCACGCTGATTACTGGTGTCCCTGTGTGACAGGCTGTGGACTGATTACTGGTGTCACTATGTGTGACATGCTGCACGCTGATTACTGGTGTCACTGTGTGACAGGCTGCACGCTGATTACTGGTGTCACTGTGTGACAGGCTGCACAGTGATTTCTGGTGTCACTGTGTGACAGGCTGCACGCTGATTACTGGTCTCACTGTGTGACAGGCTGCATGCTGATTACTGGTGTCACTGTGTGACAGGCTGATTACTGGTGTCACTGTGTGACAGGCTGCAGGCTGATTGCTGGTGTCACTGTGTGCCAGGCTGCATGCTGATTACTGGTCTCACTGTGTGACAGGCTGCGCACTGATTATTGGTCTCACTGTGTGACAGGCTGCATGCTGATTACTGGTCTCACTGTGTGACAGGCTGCACGCTGATTACTGGTGTCACTGTGTGACAGGCTGCGCACTGATTATTGGTCTCACTGTGTGACAGGCTGCACGCTGATTACTGGTGTCACAGTGTGACAGGCTGCACACTGATTACTGGTGTCACAGTGTGACAGGCTGCACGCTGATTACTGGTGTCCCTGTGTGACAGGCTGTGGACTGATTACTGGTGTCACTGTGTGTGACATGCTGCACGCTGATTACTGGTGTCACTGTGTGACAGGCTGCACGCTGATTACTGGTCTCACTGTGTGACAGGCTGCACAGTGATTTCTGGTGTCACTGTGTGACAGGCTGCACGCTGATTACTGGTCTCACTGTGTGACAGGCTGCATGCTGATTACTGGTGTCACTGTGTGACAGGCTGATTACTGGTGTCACTGTGTGACAGGCTGCAGGCTGATTACTGGTGTCACTGTGTGCCAGGCTGCATGCTGATTACTGGTGTCACTGTGTGACAGGCTGATTACTGGTGTCACTGTGTGACAGGCTGCATGCTGATTACTGGTGTTACTGTGTGACAGGCTGCATGCTGATTACTGGTGTCACTGTGTGACAGGCTGATTACTGGTGTCACTGTGAGACAGGCTGCACGCTGATTACTGGTGTCACTGTGTGACAGGCTGCAGGCTGATTACTGGTCTCACTGTGTGACAGGCTGCACACTGATTACTGGTCTCACTGTGTGACAGGCTGCGCACTGATTATTGGTCTCACTGTGTGACAGGCTGCACGCTGATTACTGGTGTCATTGACAGGCTGCATGCTGATTACTGGTCTCACTGTGTGACAGGCTGCGCACTGATTATTGGTCTCACTGTGTGACAGGCTGCACGCTGATTACTGGTGTCACTGTGTGACAGGCTGCGCACTGATTATTGGTCTCACTGTGTGACAGGCTGCACGCTGATTACTGGTGTCACAGTGTGACAGGTTGCACGCTGATTACTGGTGTCACAGTGTGACAGGCTGCACGCTGATTACTGGTGTCCCTGTGTGACAGGCTGTGGACTGATTACTGGTGTCACTGTGTGTGACATGCTGCACGCTGATTACTGGTGTCACTGTGTGACAGGCTGCACGCTGATTACTGGTGTCACTGTGTGACAGGCTGCACAGTGATTTCTGGTGTCACTGTGTGACAGGCTGCACGCTGATTACTGGTCTCACTGTGTGACAGGCTGCATGCTGATTACTGGTGTCACTGTGTGACAGGCTGATTACTGGTGTCACTGTGTGACAGGCTGCAGGCTGATTACTGGTGTCACTGTGTGCCAGGCTGCATGCTGATTACTGGTCTCACTGTGTGACAGGCTTCACACTGATACTGGTCTCACTGTGTGACAGGCTGCGCACTGATTATTGGTCTCACTGTGTGACAGGCTGCACGCTGATTACTGGTGTCACTGTGTGACAGGTTGGACACTGATTACTGGTGTCACTGTGTGACAGGCTGCACGCTGATTACTGGTGTCACTGTGTGACAGGCTGCACGCTGATTACTGGTGTCACTGTGTGACAGGCTGCACGCTGATTACTGGTGTTACTGTGTGACAGGCTGCACACTGATTACTGGTGTCACTGTGTGACAGGCTGCACGCTGATTACTGGTGTCACTGTGTGACAGGCTGTGGACTGATTACTGGTGTCACTGTGTGTGACATGCTGCACGCTGATTACTGGTGTCACTGTGTGACAGGCTGCACGCTGATTACTGGTGTCACTGTGTGACAGGCTGCACAGTGATTTCTGGTGTCACTGTGTGACAGGCTGCACACTGATTACTGGTCTCACTGTGTGACAGGCTGCATGCTGATTACTGGTGTCACTGTGTGACAGGCTGATTACTGGTGTCACTGTGTGCCAGGCTGCAGGCTGATTACTGGTGTCACTGTGTGACAGGCTGATTACTGGTGTCACTGTGTGACAGGCTGCAGGCTGATTACTGGTGTCACTGTGTGCCAGGCTGCATGCTGATTACTGGTCTCACTGTGTGACAGGCTGCACACTGATTACTGGTCTCACTGTGTGACAGGCTGCGCACTGATTATTGGTCTCACTGTGTGACAGGCTGCACGCTGATTACTGGTGTCACTGTGTGACAGGTTGTACACTGATTACTGGTGTCACTGTGTGACAGGCAGCACGCTGATTACTGGTGTCACTGTATGACAGGCTGCACGCTGATTACTGGTGTCACTGTGTGACAGGCTGCACGCTGATTACTGGTGTTACTGTGTGACAGGCTGCACACTGATTACTGGTGTCACTGTGTGACAGGCTGCACCCTGATTACTGGTGTCACTGTGTGACAGGCTGCACGCTGATTACTGGTGTTACTGTGTGACAGGCTGCGGACTGATTACTGGTGTTACTGTGTGACAGGCTGCACGCTGATTACTGGTGTTACTGTGTGACAGGCTGCGGACTGATTACTGGTGTTACTGTGTGACAGGGTGTGGGCTGATTACTGGTGTCACTGTGTGACAGGTTGCGCGCTGATTACCGGTGTTACTGTGTGACAGGCTGTGGGCTGATTACTGATGTCACTGTGTGACAGGCTGCACGCTGATTACTGGTGTCACTGTGTGACAGGCTGCACACTGATTACTGGTGTCACTGTGTGACAGGCTGCGCGCTGATTACTGGTGTCACTGTGTGGCAGGCTGCACGCTGATTACTGGATGTTACTGTGTGACAGGCTGCACGCTGATTACTGGTGTCACTGTGTGGCAGGCTGCACGCTGATTACTGATGTCACTGTGTGAAAGGCTGCGGACTGATTACTGGTGTTACTGTGTGACAGGCTGTGGGCTGATTACTGTTGTTACTGTGTGACAGGCTGCGGACTGATTACTGGTGTTACTGTGTGACAGGCTGCGGACTGATTACTGGTGTTACTGTGTGACAGGCTGTGGGCTGATTACTGGTGTCACTGTGTGACAGGCTGCACACTGATTACTGATGTCAGTGTGTGACAGGCTGCGGGCTGATTACTGGTGTCACTGTGTGACAGGCTGCGTACTGATTACTGGTGTCACTGTGTGACAGGCTGAATGCTGATTACTGGTGTCACAGGAGGCGGACTGATCTTTGGTGTCACAGGTTGCGGACTGATTTCTGGTGTCACTGTGTGAAAGGCTGCATGCTGATTACTAGTGTCACTGTGTGACAGCCTGCACGCTGATTACTGGTGTCATTGTGTGACAGGCTGCGCGCTGATTACTGGTGTCACTGTGTGACAGGCTGCACGCTGATTACTGGTGTCACTGTGTGACAGGCTGCCCACTGATTACTGGTGTCACTGTGTGACAGGCTGCCCACTGATTACTGGTGTCACTGTGTGACAGGCTGCACGCTGATTATTTGTTTCACTATGGGACAGGCTGCCCACTGATTACTGGTGTCACTGTGTGACAGGCTGCGCACTGATTACTGGTGTCACTGTGTGACAGGCTGCCCACTGATTACTGGTGTCACTGTGTGACAGGCTGCCCACTGATTACTGGTGTCACTGTGTGATAGGCTGCCCACTGATTACTGGTGTCACTGTGTGACAAGCTGCGCACTGATTACTGGTGTTACTGTGTGACAGGCTGCCCACTGATTACTGGTGTCACTGTGTGACAGGCTGCACACTGATTACTGGTGTCACTATGTGACAGACTGCATGCTGATTACTGGTCTCACTGTGTGACAGGCTGCACGCTGATTACTGGTGTCACTGTGTGACAGGCTGCACACTGATTACTGGTGTCACTATGTGACAGGCTGCGCACTGATTATTGGTCTCACTGTGTGACAGGCTGCACGCTGATTACTGGTGTCACTGTGTGACAGGCTGCACACTGATTACTGGTCTCACTGTGTGACAGGCTGCACGCTGATTACTGGTGTCACTGTGTGACAGGCTGCGCACTGATTATTGGTCTCACTGTGTGACAGGCTGCATGCTGATTACTGGTCTCACTGTGTGACAGGCTGCACACTGATTACTGGTCTCACTGTGTGACAGGCTGCACGCTGATTACTGGTGTCACTGTGTGACAGGCTGCGCACTGATTATTGGTCTCACTGTGTGACAGGCTGCACGCTGATTACTGGTGTCACAGTGTGACAGGCTGCACGCTGATTACTGGTGTCACAGTGTGACAGCCTGCACGCTGATTACTGGTGTCACAGTGTGACAGGCTGTGGACTGATTACTGGTGTCACTGTGTGTGACATGCTGCATGCTGATTACTGGTGTCACTGTGTGACAGGCTGCACGCTGATTACTGGTCTCACTGTGTGACAGGCTGCACAGTGATTTCTGGTGTCACTGTGTGACAGGCTGCACGCTGATTACTGGTCTCACTGTGTGACAGGCTGCATGCTGATTACTGGTGTCACTGTGTGACAGGCTGCACGCTGATTACTGGTGTCACTATGTAACAGACTGCATGCTGATTACTGGTCTCACTGTGTGACAGGCTGCACGCTGATTACTGGTGTCACTGTGTGACAGGCTGCACACTGATTACTGGTGTCACTATGTGACAGGCTGCGCACTGATTATTGGTCTCACTGTGTGACAGGCTGCACGCTGATTACTGGTGTCACTGTGTGACAGGCTGCACACTGATTACTGGTCTCACTGTGTGACAGGCTGCGCACTGATTATTGGTCTCACTGTGTGACAGGCTGCATGCTGATTACTGGTCTCACTGTGTGACAGGCTGCACACTGATTACTGGTCTCACTGTGTGACAGGCTGCACGCTGATTACTGGTGTCACTGTGTGACAGGCTGCACACTGATTACTGGTCTCACTGTGTGACAGGCTGCGCACTGACTATTGGTCTCACTGTGTGACAGGCTGCATGCTGATTACTGGTCTCACTGTGTGACAGGCTGCACACTGATTACTGGTCTCACTGTGTGACAGGCTGCACGCTAATTACTGGTGTCACAGTGTGACAGGCTGCACGCTGATTACTGGTGTCACAGTGTGACAGCCTGCACGCTGATTACTGGTGTCACAGTGTGACAGGCTGTGGACTGATTACTGGTGTCACTGTGTGTGACATGCTGCATGCTGATTACTGGTGTCACTGTGTGACAGGCTGCACGCTGATTACTGGTCTCACTGTGTGACAGGCTGCACAGTGATTTCTGGTGTCACTGTGTGACAGGCTGCACGCTGATTACTGGTCTCACTGTGTGACAGGCTGCACGCTGATTACTGGTGTCACTGTGTGACAGGCTGCACGCTGATTACTGGTGTCACTATGTAACAGACTGCATGCTGATTACTGGTCTCACTGTGTGACGGGCTGCACGCTGATTACTGGTGTCACTGTGTGACAGGCTGCACACTGATTACTGGTGTCACTATGTGACAGGCTGCGCACTGATTATTGGTCTCACTGTGTGACAGGCTGCACGCTGATTACTGGTGTCACTGTGTGACAGGCTGCACACTGATTACTGGTCTCACTGTGTGACAGGCTGCGCACTGATTATTGGTCTCACTGTGTGACAGGCTGCATGCTGATTACTGGTCTCACTGTGTGACAGGCTGCACACTGATTACTGGTCTCACTGTGTGACAGGCTGCACGCTGATTACTGGTGTCACTGTGTGACAGGCTGCGCACTGATTATTGGTCTCACTGTGTGACAGGCTGCACGCTGATTACTGGTGTCACAGTGTGACAGGCTGCACGCTGATTACTGGTGTCACAGTGTGACAGGCTGCACGCTGATTACTGGTGTCCCTGTGTGACAGGCTGTGGACTGATTACTGGTGTCACTGTGTGTGACATGCTGCACGCTGATTACTGGTGTCACTGTGTGACAGGCTGCACGCTGATTACTGGTCTCACTGTGTGACAGGCTGCACAGTGATTTCTGGTGTCACTGTGTGACAGGCTGATTACTGGTGTCACTGTGTGACAGGCTGCAGGCTGATTACTGGTGTCACTGTGTGCCAGGCTGCATGCTGATTACTGGTGTCACTGTGTGACAGGCTGATTACTGGTGTCACTGTGTGACAGGCTGCAGGCTGATTACTGGTGTCACTGTGTGCCAGGCTGCATGCTGATTACTGGTCTCACTGTGTGACAGGCTGCACACTGATTACTGGTCTCACTGTGTGACAGGCTGTGCACTGATTATTGGTCTCACTGTGTGACAGGCTGCGCACTGATTATTGGTCTCACTATGTGACAGGCTGCGCACTGATTATTGGTCTCACTGTGTGACAGGCTGCACGCTGATTACTGGTGTCACTGTGTGACAGGCTGCGCACTGATTATTGGTCTCACTGTGTGACAGGCTGCACGCTGATTACTGGTGTCACAGTGTGACAGGTTGCACGCTGATTACTGGTGTCACAGTGTGACAGGCTGCACGCTGATTACTGGTGTCCCTGTGTGACAGGCTGTGGACTGATTACTGGTGTCACTGTGTGTGACATGCTGCACGCTGATTACTGGTGTCACTGTGTGACAGGCTGCACGCTGATTACTGGTGTCACTGTGTGACAGGCTGCACAGTGATTTCTGGTGTCACTGTGTGACAGGCTGCACGCTGATTACTGGTCTCACTGTGTGACAGGCTGCACGCTGATTACTGGTGTCACTGTATGACAGGCTGCACGCTGATTACTGGTGTCACTGTGTGACAGGCTGCAGGCTGATTACTGGTGTCACTGTGTGCCAGGCTGCATGCTGATTACTGGTCTCACTGTGTGACAGGCTGCACACTGATACTGGTCTCACTGTGTGACAGGCTGCGCACTGATTATTGGTCTCACTGTGTGACAGGCTGCACGCTGATTACTGGTGTCACTGTGTGACAGGTTGCACACTGATTACTGGTGTCACTGTGTGACAGGCTGCACGCTGATTACTGGTGTCACTGTATGACAGGCTGCACGCTGATTACTGGTGTCACTGTGTGACAGGCTGCACGCTGATTACTGGTGTTACTGTGTGACAGGCTGCACACTGATTACTGGTGTCACTGTGTGACAGGCTGTGGACTGATTACTGGTGTCCCTGTGTGACAGGCTGTGGACTGATTACTGGTGTCACTGTGTGTGACATGCTGCACGGTGATTTCTGGTGTCACTGTGTGACAGGCTGCACGCTGATTACTGGTGTCACTGTGTGACAGGCTGCACAGTGATTTCTGGTGTCACTGTGTGACAGGCTGCACACTGATTACTGGTCTCACTGTGTGACAGGCTGCATGCTGATTAATGGTGTCACTGTGTGACAGGCTGATTACTGGTGTCACTGTGTGCCAGGCTGCAGGCTGATTACTGGTGTCACTGTGTGACAGGCTGATTACTGGTGTCACTGTGTGACACGCTGCAGGCTGATTACTGGTGTCACTGTGTGCCAGGCTGCATGCTGATTACTGGTCTCACTGTGTGACAGGCTGCACACTGATTACTGGTCTCACTGTGTGACAGGCTGCGCACTGATTATTGGTCTCACTGTGTGACAGGCTGCACGCTGATTACTGGTGTCACTGTGTGACAGGTTGTACACTGATTACTGGTGTCACTGTGTGACAGGCAGCACGCTGATTACTGGTGTCACTGTATGACAGGCTGCACGCTGATTACTGGTGTCACTGTGTGACAGGCTGCACGCTGATTACTGGTGTTACTGTGTGACAGGCTGCACACTGATTACTGGTGTCACTGTGTGACAGGCTGCACCCTGATTACTGGTGTCACTGTGTGACAGGCTGCATGCTGATTACTGGTGTTACTGTGTGACAGGCTGCACGCTGATTACTGGTGTTACTGTGTGACAGGCTGCGGACTGATTACTGGTGTTACTGTGTGACAGGGTGTGGGCTGATTACTGGTGTCACTGTGTGACAGGTTGCGCGCTGATTACTGGTGTTACTGTGTGACAGGCTATGGGCTGATTACTGATGTCACTGTGTGACAGGCTGCACGCTGATTACTGGTGTCACTGTGTGACAGGCTGCACACTGATTACTGGTGTCACTGTGTGACAGGCTGCGCGCTGATTACTGGTGTCACTGTGTGGCAGGCTGCACGCTGATTACTGGATGTTACTGTGTGACAGGCTGCGCGCTGATTACTGGTGTTACTGTGTGACAGGCTGCACGCTGATTACTGGTGTCACTGTGTGGCAGGCTGCACGCTGATTACTGATGTCACTGTGTGAAAGGCTGCGGACTGATTACTGGTGTTACTGTGTGACAGGCTGTGGGCTGATTACTGTTGTTACTGTGTGACAGGCTGCGGACTGATTACTGGTGTTACTGTGTGACAGGCTGCGGACTGATTACTGGTGTTACTGTGTGACAGGCTGCGGACTGATTACTGGTGTTACTGTGTGACAGGCTGTGGGCTGATTACTGGTGTCACTGTGTGACAGGCTGCACACTGATTACTGATGTCAGTGTGTGACAGGCTGCGGGCTGATTACTGGTGTCACTGTGTGACAGGCTGCGCACTGATTACTGGTCTCACTGTGTGACAGGCTGCGTACTGATTACTGGTGTCACTGTGTGACAGGCTGAATGCTGATTACTGGTGTCACAGGAGGCGGACTGATCTTTGGTGTCACAGGTTGCGGACTGATTTCTGGTGTCACTGTGTGAAAGGCTGCATGCTGATTACTAGTGTCACTGTGTGACAGCCTGCACGCTGATTACTGGTGTCATTGTGTGACAGGCTGCGCGCTGATTACTGGTGTCACTGTGTGACAGGCTGCACGCTGATTACTGGTCTCACTGTGTGACAGGCTGCACGCTGATTATTTGTTTCACTATGGGACAGGCTGCCCACTGATTACTGGTGTCACTGTGTGACAGGCTGCGCACTGATTACTGGTGTCACTGTGTGACAGGCTGCCCACTGATTACTGGTGTCACTGTGTGACAGGCTGCCCACTGATTACTGGTGTCACTGTGTGATAGGCTGCCCACTGATTACTGGTGTCACTGTGTGACAAGCTGCGCACTGATTACTGGTGTTACTGTGTGACAGGCTGCCCACTGATTACTGGTGTCACTGTGTGACAGGCTGCACGCTGATTACTGGTGTCACTATGTGACAGACTGCATGCTGATTACTGGTCTCACTGTGTGACAGGCTGCACACTGATTACTGGTGTCACTGTGTGACAGGCTGCACACTGATTACTGGTGTCACTATGTGACAGGCTGCGCACTGATTATTGGTCTCACTGTGTGACAGGCTGCACGCTGATTACTGGTGTCACTGTGTGACAGGCTGCACACTGATTACTGGTCTCACTGTGTGACAGGCTGCGCACTGATTATTGGTCTCACTGTGTGACAGGCTGCATGCTGATTACTGGTCTCACTGTGTGACAGGCTGCACACTGATTACTGGTCTCACTGTGTGACAGGCTGCACGCTGATTACTGGTGTCACTGTGTGACAGGCTGCGCACTGATTACTGGTCTCACTGTGTGACAGGCTGCACGCTGATTACTGGTGTCACAGTGTGACAGGCTGCACGCTGATTACTGGTGTCACAGTGTGACAGGCTGCACGCTGATTACTGGTGTCCCTGTGTGACAGGCTGTGGACTGATTACTGGTGTCACTGTGTGTGACATGCTGCACGCTGATTACTGGTGTCACTGTGTGACAGGCTGCACGCTGATTACTGGTCTTACTGTGTGACAGGCTGCACAGTGATTTCTGGTGTCACTGTGTGACAGGCTGCACGCTGATTACTGGTCTCACTGTGTGACAGGCTGCATGCTGATTACTGGTCTCACTGTGTGACAGGCTGATTACTGGTGTCACTGTGTGACAGGCTGCAGGCTGATTACTGGTGTCACTGTGTGCCAGGCTGCATGCTGATTACTGGTGTCACTGTGTGACAGGCTGATTACTGGTGTCACTGTGTGACAGGCTGCAGGCTGATTACTGGTGTTACTGTGTGACAGGCTGCATGCTGATTACTGGTGTCACTGTGTGACAGGCTGATTACTGGTGTCACTGTGAGACAGGCTGCACGCTGATTACTGGTGTCACTGTGTGACAGGCTGCAGGCTGATTACTGGTGTCACTGTGTGACAGGCTGCATGCTGATTACTGGTCTCACTGTGTGACAGGCTGCACACTGATTACTGGTCTCACTGTGTGACAGGCTGTGCACTGATTATTGGTCTCACTGTGTGACAGGCTGCGCACTGATTATTGGTCTCACTGTGTGACAGGCTGCATGCTGATTACTGGTCTCACTGTGTGACAGGCTGCGCACTGATTATTGGTCTCACTGTGTGACAGGCTGCACGCTGATTACTGGTCTCACTGTGTGACAGGCTGCACGCTGATTACTGGTGTCACTGTGTGACAGGTTGCACGCTGATTACTGGTGTCACAGTGTGACAGGTTGCACGCTGATTACTGGTGTCACAGTGTGACAGGCTGCACGCTGATTACTGGTGTCCCTGTGTGACAGGCTGTGGACTGATTACTGGTGTCACTGTGTGTGACATGCTGCACGCTGATTACTGGTGTCACTGTGTGACAGGCTGCACGCTGATTACTGGTGTCACTGTGTGACAGGCTGCACAGTGATTTCTGGTGTCACTGTGTGACAGGCTGCACGCTGATTACTGGTCTCACTGTGTGACAGGCTGCATGCTGATTACTGGTGTCACTGTGTGACAGGCTGCAGGCTGATTACTGGTGTCACTGTGTGCCAGGCTGCATGCTGATTACTGGTCTCACTGTGTGACAGGCTGCACACTGATACTGGTCTCACTGTGTGACAGGCTGCGCACTGATTATTGGTCTCACTGTGTGACAGGCTGCACGCTGATTACTGGTGTCACTGTGTGACAGGTTGCACACTGATTACTGGTGTCACTGTGTGACAGGCTGCACGCTGATTACTGGTGTCACTGTATGACAGGCTGCACGCTGATTACTGGTGTCACTGTGTGACAGGCTGCACGCTGATTACTGGTGTTACTGTGTGACAGGCTGCACACTGATTACTGGTGTCACTGTCTGACAGGCTGTGGACTGATTACTGGTGTCCCTGTGTGACAGGCTGTGGACTGATTACTGGTGTCACTGTGTGTGACATGCTGTACGCTGATTACTGGTGTCACTGTGTGACAGGCTGCACGCTGATTACTGGTGTCACTGTGTGACAGGCTGCACAGTGATTTCTGGTGTCACTGTGTGACAGGCTGCACACTGATTACTGGTGTCACTGTGTGACAGGTTGTACACTGATTACTGGTGTCACTGTGTGACAGGCAGCACGCTGATTACTGGTGTCACTGTATGACAGGCTGCACGCTGATTACTGGTGTCACTGTGTGACAGGCTGCACGCTGATTACTGGTGTTACTGTGTGACAGGCTGCACACTGATTACTGGTGTCACTGTGTGACAGGCTGCACCCTGATTACTGGTGTCACTGTGTGACAGGCTGCATGCTGATTACTGGTGTTACTGTGTGACAGGTTGCGCGCTGATTACCGGTGTTACTGTGTGACAGGCTGTGGGCTGATTACTGATGTCACTGTGTGACAGGCTGCACGCTGATTACTGGTGTCACTGTGTGACAGGCTGCACACTGATTACTGGTGTCACTGTGTGACAGGCTGCGCGCTGATTACTGGTGTCACTGTGTGGCAGGCTGCACGCTGATTACTGGATGTTACTGTGTGACAGGCTGCGCGCTGATTACTGGTGTTACTGTGTGACAGGCTGCACGCTGATTACTGGTGTCACTGTGTGGCAGGCTGCACGCTGATTACTGATGTCACTGTGTGACAGGCTGCGGACTGATTACTGGTGTTACTGTGTGACAGGCTGCGGGCTGATTACTGTTGTTACTGTGTGACAGGCTGCGGACTGATTACTGGTGTTACTGTGTGACAGGCTGCGGACTGATTACTGGTGTTACTGTGTGACAGGCTGCGGGCTGATTACTGGTGTTACTGTGTGACAGGCTGTGGGCTGATTACTGGTGTCACTGTGTGACAGGCTGCACACTGATTACTGATGTCAATGTGTGACAGGCTGCGGGCTGATTACTGGTGTCACTGTGTGACAGGCTGCGCACTGATTACTGGTCTCACTGTGTGACAGGCTGCGTACTGATTACTGGTGTCACTGTGTGACAGGCTGAATGCTGATTACTGGTGTCACAGGAGGCGGACTGATCTTTGGTGTCACAGGTTGCGGACTGATTTCTGGTGTCACTGTGTGAAAGGCTGCATGCTGATTACTAGTGTCACTGTGTGACAGCCTGCACGCTGATTACTGGTGTCATTGTGTGACAGGCTGCGCGCTGATTACTGGTGTCACTGTTTGACAGGCTGCACGCTGATTTCTGGTCTCACTGTGTGACAGGCTGAATGCTGATTACTGGTGTCACAGGAGGCGGACTGATCTTTGGTGTCACAGGTTGCGGACTGATTTCTGGTGTCACTGTGTGAAAGGCTGCATGCTGATTACTAGTGTCACTGTGTGACAGCCTGCACGCTGATTACTGGTGTCATTGTGTGACAGGCTGCGCGCTGATTACTGGTGTCACTGTGTGACAGGCTGCACGCTGATTACTGGTCTCACTGTGTGACAGGCTGCACGCTGATTATTTGTTTCACTATGGGACAGGCTGCCCACTGATTACTGGTGTCACTGTGTGACAGGCTGCGCACTGATTACTGGTGTCACTGTGTGACAGGTTGTACACTGATTACTGGTGTCACTGTGTGACAGGCAGCACGCTGATTACTGGTGTCACTGTATGACAGGCTGCACGCTGATTACTGGTGTCACTGTGTGACAGGCTGCACGCTGATTACTGGTGTCACTGTGTGACAGGCTGCACACTGATTACTGGTGTCACTGTGTGACAGGCTGCACCCTGATTACTGGTGTCACTGTGTGACAGGCTGCATGCTGATTACTGGTGTTACTGTGTGACAGGCTGCACGCTGATTACTGGTGTTACTGTGTGACAGGCTGCGGACTGATTACTGGTGTTAGTGTGTGACAGGGTGTGGGCTGATTACTGGTGTCACTGTGTGACAGGTTGCGCACTGATTACCGGTGTTACTGTGTGACAGGCTGTGGGCTGATTACTGATGTCACTGTGTGACAGGCTGCACGCTGATTACTGGTGTCACTGTGTGACAGGCTGCACACTGATTACTGGTGTCACTGTGTGACAGGCTGCGCGCTGATTACTGGTGTCACTGTGTGGCAGGCTGCATGCTGATTACTGGATGTTACTGTGTGACAGGCTGCGTGCTGATTACTGGTGTTACTGTGTGACAGGCTGCACGCTGATTACTGGTGTCACTGTGTGGCAGGCTGCACGCTGATTACTGATGTCACTGTGTGAAAGGCTGCGGACTGATTACTGGTGTTACTGTGTGACAGGCTGTGGGCTGATTACTGTTGTTACTGTGTGACAGGCTGCGGACTGATTACTGGTGTTACTGTGTGACAGGCTGCAGACTGATTACTGGTGTTACTGTGTGACAGGCTGTGGGCTGATTACTGGTGTCACTGTGTGACAGGCTGCACACTGATTACTGATGTCAGTGTGTGACAGGCTGCGGGCTGATTACTGGTGTCACTGTGTGACAGGCTGCGCACTGATTACTGGTCTCACTGTGTGACAGGCTGCGTACTGATTACTGGTGTCACAGGAGGCGGACTGATCTTTGGTGTCACAGGTTGCGGACTGATTTCTGGTGTCACTGTGTGAAAGGCTGTATGCTGATTACTAGTGTCACTGTGTGACAGCCTGCACGCTGATTACTGGTGTCATTGTGTGACAGGCTGCGCGCTGATTACTGGTGTCACTGTGTGACAGGCTGCACGCTGATTACTGGTCTCACTGTGTGACAGGCTGCACGCTGATTATTTGTTTCACTATGGGACAGGCTGCCCACTGATTACTGGTGTCACTGTGTGACAGGCTGCGCACTGATTACTGGTGTCACTGTGTGACAGGCTGCCCACTGATTACTGGTGTCACTGTGTGACAGGCTGCCCACTGATTACTGGTGTCACTGTGTGATAGGCTGCCCACTGATTACTGGTGTCACTGTGTGACAAGCTGTGCACTGATTACTGGTGTTACTGTGTGACAGGCTGCCCACTGATTACTGGTGTCACTGTGTGACAGGCTGCACGCTGATTACTGGTGTCACTATGTGACAGACTGCATGCTGATTACTGGTCTCACTGTGTGACAGGCTGCACGCTGATTACTGGTGTCACTGTGTGACAGGCTGCACACTGAATACTGGTGTCACTATGTGACAGGCTGCACACTGATTACTGGTGTCACTGTGTGACAGGCTGCACGCTGATTACTGGTGTCACTATGTGACAGGCTGCACACTGATTACTGGTGTCACTGTGTGACAGGCTGCACACTGATTACTGGTGTCACTGTGTGACAGGCTGCACGCTGATTACTGGCGTCACTGTGTGACAGGCTGAGCTCTGATTACTGGTGTCACTGTGTGACAGGCTGCACGCTGATTACTGGTGTCACTGTGTGACAGGCTGCACGCTGATTACTGGTGTCACTGTGTGACAGGCTGCACACTGATTACTGGTGTCACTGTGTGACAGGCTGCGCGCTGATTACTGGTGTCACTGTGTGGCAGGCTGCACGCTGATTACTGGATGTTACTGTGTGACAGGCTGCGCGCTGATTACTGGTGTTACTGTGTGACAGGCTGCACGCTGATTACTGGTGTCACTGTGTGGCAGGCTGCACGCTGATTACTGATGTCACTGTGTGAAAGGCTGCGGACTGATTACTGGTGTTACTGTGTGACAGGCTGTGGGCTGATTACTGTTGTTACTGTGTGACAGGCTGCGGACTGATTACTGGTGTTACTGTGTGACAGGCTGCGGACTGATTACTGGTGTTACTGTGTGACAGGCTGCGGACTGATTACTGGTGTTACTGTGTGACAGGCTGTGGGCTGATTACTGGTGTCACTGTGTGACAGGCTGCACACTGATTACTGATGTCAGTGTGTGACAGGCTGCGGGCTGATTACTGGTGTCACTGTGTGACAGGCTGCGCACTGATTACTGGTCTCACTGTGTGACAGGCTGCGTACTGATTACTGGTGTCACTGTGTGACAGGCTGAATGCTGATTACTGGTGTCACAGGAGGCGGACTGATCTTTGGTGTCACAGGTTGCGGACTGATTTCTGGTGTCACTGTGTGAAAGGCTGCATGCTGATTACTAGTGTCACTGTGTGACAGCCTGCACGCTGATTACTGGTGTCACTGTGTGACAGGCTGCGCGCTGATTACTGGTGTCACTGTGTGACAGGCTGCACGCTGATTACTGGTCTCACTGTGTGACAGGCTGCACGCTGATTATTTGTTTCACTATGGGACAGGCTGCCCACTGATTACTGGTGTCACTGTGTGACAGGCTGCGCACTGATTACTGGTGTCACTGTGTGACAGGCTGCCCACTGATTACTGGTGTCACTGTGTGACAGGCTGCCCACTGATTACTGGTGTCACTGTGTGATAGGCTGCCCACTGATTACTGGTGTCACTGTGTGACAAGCTGCGCACTGATTACTGGTGTTACTGTGTGACAGGCTGCCCACTGATTACTGGTGTCACTGTGTGACAGGCTGCACGCTGATTACTGGTGTCACTATGTGACAGACTGCATGCTGATTACTGGTCTCACTGTGTGACAGGCTGCACACTGATTACTGGTGTCACTGTGTGACAGGCTGCACACTGATTACTGGTGTCACTATGTGACAGGCTGCGCACTGATTATTGGTCTCACTGTGTGACAGGCTGCACGCTGATTACTGGTGTCACTGTGTGACAGGCTGCACACTGATTACTGGTCTCACTGTGTGACAGGCTGCGCACTGATTATTGGTCTCACTGTGTGACAGGCTGCATGCTGATTACTGGTCTCACTGTGTGACAGGCTGCACACTGATTACTGGTCTCACTGTGTGACAGGCTGCACGCTGATTACTGGTGTCACTGTGTGACAGGCTGCGCACTGATTATTGGTCTCACTGTGTGACAGGCTGCACGCTGATTACTGGTGTCACTGTGTGACAGGCTGCACGCTGATTACTGGTGTCACAGTGTGACAGGCTGCACGCTGATTACTGGTGTCCCTGTGTGACAGGCTGTGGACTGATTACTGGTGTCACTGTGTGTGACATGCTGCACGCTGATTACTGGTGTCACTGTGTGACAGGCTGCACGCTGATTACTGGTCTTACTGTGTGACAGGCTGCACAGTGATTTCTGGTGTCACTGTGTGACAGGCTGCACGCTGATTACTGGTCTCACTGTGTGACAGGCTGCATGCTGATTACTGGTCTCACTGTGTGACAGGCTGATTACTGGTGTCACTGTGTGACAGGCTGCAGGCTGATTACTGGTGTCACTGTGTGCCAGGCTGCATGCTGATTACTGGTGTCACTGTGTGACAGGCTGATTACTGGTGTCACTGTGTGACAGGCTGCAGGCTGATTACTGGTGTCACTGTGTGACAGGCTGCATGCTGATTACTGGTGTCACTGTGTGACAGGCTGATTACTGGTGTCACTGTGAGACAGGCTGCACGCTGATTACTGGTGTCACTGTGTGACAGGCTGCACGCTGATTACTGGTGTCACTGTGTGCCAGGCTGCATGCTGATTACTGGTCTCACTGTGTGACAGGCTGCACACTGATTACTGGTCTCACTGTGTGACAGGCTGTGCACTGATTATTGGTCTCACTGTGTGACAGGCTGCGCACTGATTATTGGTCTCACTGTGTGACAGGCTGCATGCTGATTACTGGTCTCACTGTGTGACAGGCTGCGCACTGATTATTGGTCTCACTGTGTGACAGGCTGCACGCTGATTACTGGTCTCACTGTGTGACAGGCTGCACGCTGATTACTGGTGTCACTGTGTGACAGGCTGCACGCTGATTACTGGTGTCACAGTGTGACAGGTTGCACGCTGATTACTGGTGTCACAGTGTGACAGGCTGCACGCTGATTACTGGTGTCCCTGTGTGACAGGCTGTGGACTGATTACTGGTGTCACTGTGTGTGACATGCTGCACGCTGATTACTGGTGTCACTGTGTGACAGGCTGCACGCTGATTACTGGTGTCACTGTGTGACAGGCTGCACAGTGATTTCTGGTGTCACTGTGTGACAGGCTGCACGCTGATTACTGGTCTCACTGTGTGACAGGCTGCATGCTGATTACTGGTGTCACTGTGTGACAGGCTGATTACTGGTGTCACTGTGTGACAGGCTGCAGGCTGATTACTGGTGTCACTGTGTGCCAGGCTGCATGCTGATTACTGGTCTCACTGTGTGACAGGCTGCACACTGATACTGGTCTCACTGTGTGACAGGCTGCGCACTGATTATTGGTCTCACTGTGTGACAGGCTGCACGCTGATTACTGGTGTCACTGTGTGACAGGTTGCACACTGATTACTGGTGTCACTGTGTGACAGGCTGCACGCTGATTACTGGTGTCACTGTATGACAGGCTGCACGCTGATTACTGGTGTCACTGTGTGACAGGCTGCACGCTGATTACTGGTGTTACTGTGTGACAGGCTGCACACTGATTACTGGTGTCACTGTCTGACAGGCTGTGGACTGATTATTGGTCTCACTGTGTGACAGGCTGCATGCTGATTACTGGTCTCACTGTGTGACAGGCTGCACACTGATTACTGGTCTCACTGTGTGACAGGCTGCACGCTGATTACTGGTGTCACTGTGTGACAGGCTGCACGCTGATTACTGGTGTCACTGTATGACAGGCTGCACGCTGATTACTGGTGTCACTGTGTGACAGGCTGCACGCTGATTACTGGTGTTACTGTGTGACAGGCTGCACACTGATTACTGGTGTCACTGTCTGACAGGCTGCGCACTGATTATTGGTCTCACTGTGTGACAGGCTGCATGCTGATTACTGGTCTCACTGTGTGACAGGCTGCACACTGATTACTGGTCTCACTGTGTGACAGGCTGCACGCTGATTACTGGTGTCACTGTGTGACAGGCTGCGCACTGATTATTGGTCTCACTGTGTGACAGGCTGCACGCTGATTACTGGTGTCACAGTGTGACAGGCTGCACGCTGATTACTGGTGTCACAGTGTGACAGGCTGCACGCTGATTACTGGTGTCCCTGTGTGACAGGCTGTGGACTGATTACTGGTGTCACTGTGTGTGACATGCTGCACGCTGATTACTGGTGTCACTGTGTGACAGGCTGCACGCTGATTACTGGTCTTACTGTGTGACAGGCTGCACAGTGATTTCTGGTGTCACTGTGTGACAGGCTGCACGCTGATTACTGGTCTCACTGTGTGACAGGCTGCATGCTGATTACTGGTCTCACTGTGTGACAGGCTGATTACTGGTGTCACTGTGTGACAGGCTGCAGGCTGATTACTGGTGTCACTGTGTGCCAGGCTGCATGCTGATTACTGGTGTCACTGTGTGACAGGCTGATTACTGGTGTCACTGTGTGACAGGCTGCAGGCTGATTACTGGTGTTACTGTGTGACAGGCTGCATGCTGATTACTGGTGTCACTGTGTGACAGGCTGATTACTGGTGTCACTGTGAGACAGGCTGCACGCTGATTACTGGTGTCACTGTGTGACAGGCTGCAGGCTGATTACTGGTGTCACTGTGTGCCAGGCTGCATGCTGATTACTGGTCTCACTGTGTGACAGGCTGCACACTGATTACTGGTCTCACTGTGTGACAGGCTGTGCACTGATTATTGGTCTCACTGTGTGACAGGCTGCGCACTGATTATTGGTCTCACTGTGTGACAGGCTGCATGCTGATTACTGGTCTCACTGTGTGACAGGCTGCGCACTGATTATTGGTCTCACTGTGTGACAGGCTGCACGCTGATTACTGGTCTCACTGTGTGACAGGCTGCACGCTGATTACTGGTGTCACTGTGTGACAGGTTGCACGCTGATTACTGGTGTCACAGTGTGACAGGTTGCACGCTGATTACTGGTGTCACAGTGTGACAGGCTGCACGCTGATTACTGGTGTCCCTGTGTGACAGGCTGTGGACTGATTACTGGTGTCACTGTGTGTGACATGCTGCACGCTGATTACTGGTGTCACTGTGTGACAGGCTGCACGCTGATTACTGGTGTCACTGTGTGACAGGCTGCACAGTGATTTCTGGTGTCACTGTGTGACAGGCTGCACGCTGATTACTGGTCTCACTGTGTGACAGGCTGCATGCTGATTACTGGTGTCACTGTGTGACAGGCTGATTACTGGTGTCACTGTGTGCCAGGCTGCATGCTGATTACTGGTCTCACTGTGTGACAGGCTGCACACTGATTACTGGTCTCACTGTGTGACAGGCTGTGCACTGATTATTGGTCTCACTGTGTGACAGGCTGCGCACTGATTATTGGTCTCACTGTGTGACAGGCTGCATGCTGATTACTGGTCTCACTGTGTGACAGGCTGCGCACTGATTATTGGTCTCACTGTGTGACAGGCTGCACGCTGATTACTGGTCTCACTGTGTGACAGGCTGCACGCTGATTACTGGTGTCACTGTGTGACAGGTTGCACGCTGATTACTGGTGTCACAGTGTGACAGGTTGCACGCTGATTACTGGTGTCACAGTGTGACAGGCTGCACGCTGATTACTGGTGTCCCTGTGTGACAGGCTGTGGACTGATTACTGGTGTCACTGTGTGTGACATGCTGCACGCTGATTACTGGTGTCACTGTGTGACAGGCTGCACGCTGATTACTGGTGTCACTGTGTGACAGGCTGCACAGTGATTTCTGGTGTCACTGTGTGACAGGCTGCACGCTGATTACTGGTCTCACTGTGTGACAGGCTGCATGCTGATTACTGGTGTCACTGTGTGACAGGCTGATTACTGGTGTCACTGTGTGACAGGCTGCAGGCTGATTACTGGTGTCACTGTGTGCCAGGCTGCATGCTGATTACTGGTCTCACTGTGTGACAGGCTGCACACTGATACTGGTCTCACTGTGTGACAGGCTGCGCACTGATTATTGGTCTCACTGTGTGACAGGCTGCACGCTGATTACTGGTGTCACTGTGTGACAGGTTGCACACTGATTACTGGTGTCACTGTGTGACAGGCTGCACGCTGATTACTGGTGTCACTGTATGACAGGCTGCACGCTGATTACTGGTGTCACTGTGTGACAGGCTGCACGCTGATTACTGGTGTTACTGTGTGACAGGCTGCACACTGATTACTGGTGTCACTGTCTGACAGGCTGTGGACTGATTACTGGTGTCCCTGTGTGACAGGCTGTGGACTGATTACTGGTGTCACTGTGTGTGACATGCTGTACGCTGATTACTGGTGTCACTGTGTGACAGGCTGCACGCTGATTACTGGTGTCACTGTGTGACAGGCTGCACAGTGATTTCTGGTGTCACTGTGTGACAGGCTGCACACTGATTACTGGTGTCACTGTGTGACAGGTTGTACACTGATTACTGGTGTCACTGTGTGACAGGCAGCACGCTGATTACTGGTGTCACTGTATGACAGGCTGCACGCTGATTACTGGTGTCACTGTGTGACAGGCTGCACGCTGATTACTGGTGTTACTGTGTGACAGGCTGCACACTGATTACTGGTGTCACTGTGTGACAGGCTGCACCCTGATTACTGGTGTCACTGTGTGACAGGCTGCATGCTGATTACTGGTGTTACTGTGTGACAGGTTGCGCGCTGATTACCGGTGTTACTGTGTGACAGGCTGTGGGCTGATTACTGGTGTCACTGTGTGACAGGCTGCACGCTGATTACTGGTGTCACTGTGTGACAGGCTGCACACTGATTACTGGTGTCACTGTGTGACAGGCTGCGCGCTGATTACTGGTGTCACTGTGTGACAGGCTGCACGCTGATTACTGGATGTTACTGTGTGACAGGCTGCGCGCTGATTACTGGTGTTACTGTGTGACAGGCTGCACGCTGATTACTGGTGTCACTGTGTGGCAGGCTGCACGCTGATTACTGATGTCACTGTGTGAAAGGCTGCGGACTGATTACTGGTGTTACTGTGTGACAGGCTGTGGGCTGATTACTGTTGTTACTGTGTGACAGGCTGCGGACTGATTACTGGTGTTACTGTGTGACAGGCTGCGGACTGATTACTGGTGTTACTGTGTGACAGGCTGCGGACTGATTACTGGTGTTACTGTGTGACAGGCTGTGGGCTGATTACTGGTGTCACTGTGTGACAGGCTGCACACTGATTACTGATGTCAATGTGTGACAGGCTGCGGGCTGATTACTGGTGTCACTGTGTGACAGGCTGCGCACTGATTACTGGTCTCACTGTGTGACAGGCTGCGTACTGATTACTGGTGTCACTGTGTGACAGGCTGAATGCTGATTACTGGTGTCACAGGAGGCGGACTGATCTTTGGTGTCACAGGTTGCGGACTGATTTCTGGTGTCACTGTGTGAAAGGCTGCATGCTGATTACTAGTGTCACTGTGTGACAGGCTGCACGCTGATTACTGGTGTCATTGTGTGACAGGCTGCGCGCTGATTACTGGTGTCACTGTTTGACAGGCTGCACGCTGATTTCTGGTCTCACTGTGTGACAGGCTGAATGCTGATTACTGGTGTCACAGGAGGCGGACTGATCTTTGGTGTCACAGGTTGCGGACTGATTTCTGGTGTCACTGTGTGAAAGGCTGCATGCTGATTACTAGTGTCACTGTGTGACAGCCTGCACGCTGATTACTGGTGTCATTGTGTGACAGGCTGCGCGCTGATTACTGGTGTCACTGTGTGACAGGCTGCACGCTGATTACTGGTCTCACTGTGTGACAGGCTGCACGCTGATTATTTGTTTCACTATGGGACAGGCTGCCCACTGATTACTGGTGTCACTGTGTGACAGGCTGCGCACTGATTACTGGTGTCACTGTGTGACAGGTTGTACACTGATTACTGGTGTCACTGTGTGACAGGCAGCACGCTGATTACTGGTGTCACTGTATGACAGGCTGCACGCTGATTACTGGTGTCACTGTGTGACAGGCTGCACGCTGATTACTGGTGTTACTGTGTGACAGGCTGCACACTGATTACTGGTGTCACTGTGTGACAGGCTGCACCCTGATTACTGGTGTCACTGTGTGACAGGCTGCATGCTGATTACTGGTGTTACTGTGTGACAGGCTGCACGCTGATTACTGGTGTTACTGTGTGACAGGCTGCACACTGATTACTGGTGTCACTGTGTGACAGGCTGCACCCTGATTACTGGTGTCACTGTGTGACAGGCTGCATGCTGATTACTGGTGTTACTGTGTGACAGGTTGCGCGCTGATTACCGGTGTTACTGTGTGACAGGCTGTGGGCTGATTACTGATGTCACTGTGTGACAGGCTGCACGCTGATTACTGGTGTCACTGTGTGACAGGCTGCACACTGATTACTGGTGTCACTGTGTGACAGGCTGCGCGCTGATTACTGGTGTCACTGTGTGGCAGGCTGCACGCTGATTACTGGATGTTACTGTGTGACAGGCTGCGCGCTGATTACTGGTGTTACTGTGTGACAGGCTGCACGCTGATTACTGGTGTCACTGTGTGGCAGGCTGCACGCTGATTACTGATGTCACTGTGTGAAAGGCTGCGGACTGATTACTGGTGTTACTGTGTGACAGGCTGTGGGCTGATTACTGTTGTTACTGTGTGACAGGCTGCGGACTGATTACTGGTGTTACTGTGTGACAGGCTGCGGACTGATTACTGGTGTTACTGTGTGACAGGCTGCGGACTGATTACTGGTGTTACTGTGTGACAGGCTGTGGGCTGATTACTGGTGTCACTGTGTGACAGGCTGCACACTGATTACTGATGTCAATGTGTGACAGGCTGCGGGCTGATTACTGGTGTCACTGTGTGACAGGCTGCGCACTGATTACTGGTCTCACTGTGTGACAGGCTGCGTACTGATTACTGGTGTCACTGTGTGACAGGCTGAATGCTGATTACTGGTGTCACAGGAGGCGGACTGATCTTTGGTGTCACAGGTTGCGGACTGATTTCTGGTGTCACTGTGTGAAAGGCTGCATGCTGATTACTAGTGTCACTGTGTGACAGCCTGCACGCTGATTACTGGTGTCATTGTGTGACAGGCTGCGCGCTGATTACTGGTGTCACTGTTTGACAGGCTGCACGCTGATTTCTGGTCTCACTGTGTGACAGGCTGAATGCTGATTACTGGTGTCACAGGAGGCGGACTGATCTTTGGTGTCACAGGTTGCGGACTGATTTCTGGTGTCACTGTGTGAAAGGCTGCATGCTGATTACTGGTGTCACTGTGTGACAGGCTGCACGCTGATTACTGGTGTCACTGTGTGACAGGCTGCGCGCTGATTACTGGTGTCACTGTGTGACAGGCTGCACGCTGATTACTGGTCTCACTGTGTGACAGGCTGCACGCTGATTATTTGTTTCACTATGGGACAGGCTGCCCACTGATTACTGGTGTCACTGTGTGACAGGCTGCGCACTGATTACTGGTGTCACTGTGTGACAGGTTGTACACTGATTACTGGTGTCACTGTGTGACAGGCAGCACGCTGATTACTGGTGTCACTGTATGACAGGCTGCACGCTGATTACTGGTGTCACTGTGTGACAGGCTGCACGCTGATTACTGGTGTTACTGTGTGACAGGCTGCACACTGATTACTGGTGTCACTGTGTGACAGGCTGCACCCTGATTACTGGTGTCACTGTGTGACAGGCTGCATGCTGATTACTGGTGTTACTGTGTGACAGGCTGCACGCTGATTACTGGTGTTACTGTGTGACAGGCTGCGGACTGATTACTGGTGTTAGTGTGTGACAGGGTGTGGGCTGATTACTGGTGTCACTGTGTGACAGGTTGCGCACTGATTACCGGTGTTACTGTGTGACAGGCTGTGGGCTGATTACTGATGTCACTGTGTGACAGGCTGCACGCTGATTACTGGTGTCACTGTGTGACAGGCTGCACACTGATTACTGGTGTCACTGTGTGACAGGCTGCGCGCTGATTACTGGTGTCACTGTGTGGCAGGCTGCACGCTGATTACTGGATGTTACTGTGTGACAGGCTGCGTGCTGATTACTGGTGTTACTGTGTGACAGGCTGCACGCTGATTACTGGTGTCACTGTGTGGCAGGCTGCACGCTGATTACTGATGTCACTGTGTGAAAGGCTGCGGACTGATTACTGGTGTTACTGTGTGACAGGCTGTGGGCTGATTACTGTTGTTACTGTGTGACAGGCTGCGGACTGATTACTGGTGTTACTGTGTGACAGGCTGCAGACTGATTACTGGTGTTACTGTGTGACAGGCTGTGGGCTGATTACTGGTGTCACTGTGTGACAGGCTGCACACTGATTACTGATGTCAGTGTGTGACAGGCTGCGGGCTGATTACTGGTGTCACTGTGTGACAGGCTGCGCACTGATTACTGGTCTCACTGTGTGACAGGCTGCGTACTGATTACTGGTGTCACAGGAGGCGGACTGATCTTTGGTGTCACAGGTTGCGGACTGATTTCTGGTGTCACTGTGTGAAAGGCTGTATGCTGATTACTAGTGTCACTGTGTGACAGCCTGCACGCTGATTACTGGTGTCATTGTGTGACAGGCTGCGCGCTGATTACTGGTGTCACTGTGTGACAGGCTGCACGCTGATTACTGGTCTCACTGTGTGACAGGCTGCACGCTGATTATTTGTTTCACTATGGGACAGGCTGCCCACTGATTACTGGTGTCACTGTGTGACAGGCTGCGCACTGATTACTGGTGTCACTGTGTGACAGGCTGCCCACTGATTACTGGTGTCACTGTGTGACAGGCTGCCCACTGATTACTGGTGTCACTGTGTGATAGGCTGCCCACTGATTACTGGTGTCACTGTGTGACAAGCTGTGCACTGATTACTGGTGTTACTGTGTGACAGGCTGCCCACTGATTACTGGTGTCACTGTGTGACAGGCTGCACGCTGATTACTGGTGTCACTATGTGACAGACTGCATGCTGATTACTGGTCTCACTGTGTGACAGGCTGCACGCTGATTACTGGTGTCACTGTGTGACAGGCTGCACACTGAATACTGGTGTCACTATGTGACAGGCTGCACACTGATTACTGGTGTCACTGTGTGACAGGCTGCACGCTGATTACTGGTGTCACTATGTGACAGGCTGCACACTGATTACTGGTGTCACTGTGTGACAGGCTGCACACTGATTACTGGTGTCACTGTGTGACAGGCTGCACGCTGATTACTGGCGTCACTGTGTGACAGGCTGAGCTCTGATTACTGGTGTCACTGTGTGACAGGCTGTGGACTGATTACTGGTGTCACTGTGTGACATGCTGCACGCTGATTACTGGTGTCACTGTGTGACAGGCTGCACAGTGATTTCTGGTGTCACTGTGTGACAGACTGCACACTGATTACTGGTGTCACTGTGTGACAGGCTGCACGCTGATTACTGGTCTCACTGTGTGACAGGCTGCGCACTAATTACTGGTGTCACTGTGTGACAGGCTGCACGCTGATTACTGGTCTCACTGTGTGACAGGCTGCACGCTGATTACTGGTGTCACTGTGTGACAGGCTGCACGCTGATTACTGGTGTCACTGTGTGACAGGCTGCACGCTGATTACTAGTGTCACTGTGTGACAGGCTGCACACTGATTACTGGTGTCACTGTGTGCCAGGCTGCATGCTGATTACTGGTGTTACTGTGTGACAGGCTGCACGCTGATTACTGGTGTTACTGTGTGACAGGCTGCACACTGATTACTGGTCACTGTGTGACAGGCTGCACGCTGATTACTGGTGTTACTGTGTGACAGGCTGCACACTGATTACTGGTGTCACTGTGTGACAGGCTGCACCCTGATTACTGGTGTCACTGTGTGACAGGCTGCACGCTGATTACTGGTGTTACTGTGTGACAGGCTGCACGCTGATTACTGGTGTCACTGTGTGACAGGCTGCCCACTGATTACTGGTGTCACTGTGTGACAGGCTGCCCACTGATTACTGGTGTCACTGTGTGACAAGCTGCGCACTGATTACTGGTGTTACTGTGTGACAGTCTGCCCACTGATTACTGGTGTCACTGTGTGACAGTCTGCCCACTGATTACTGGTGTCACTGTGTGACAGTCTGCCCACTGATTACTGGTGTCACTGTGTGATAGACTATGGGCTAATTACTGGTGTTACTTTGTGACAGGCTACGGGTGATTACTTTTGTCACTGTGTGATAGACTATGGGCTAATTACTGGTGTTACTTTGTGACAGGCTGTGCACTGATTACTGTTGTCACTGTGTGACAGGCTGTGCACTGATTACTGGTGTTACTGTGTGACAGGCTGCACACTGATTACTGGTGTCACTGTGTGACAGGCTGCACCCTGATTACTGGTGTCACTGTGTGACAGGCTGCACGCTGATTACTGGTGTTACTGTGTGACAGGCTGCACGCTGATTACTGGTGTCACTGTGTGACAGGCTGCCCACTGATTACTGGTGTCACTGTGTGACAGGCTGCCCACTGATTACTGGTGTCACTGTGTGACAAGCTGCGCACTGATTACTGGTGTTACTGTGTGACAGTCTGCCCACTGATTACTGGTGTCACTGTGTGACAGTCTGCCCACTGATTACTGGTGTCACTGTGTGACAGTCTGCCCACTGATTACTGGTGTCACTGTGTGATAGACTATGGGCTAATTACTGGTGTTACTTTGTGACAGGCTACGGGTGATTACTTTTGTCACTGTGTGATAGACTATGGGCTAATTACTGGTGTTACTTTGTGACAGGCTGTGCACTGATTACTGTTGTCACTGTGTGACAGGCTGTGCACTGATTACTGGTGTTACTGTGTGACAGGGTGTGGGCTGATTACTGGTGTCACTGTGTGACAGGCTGCGCGCTGATTACCGGTGTTACTGTGTGACAGGCTGTGGGCTGATTACTGATGTCACTGTGTGACAGGCTTCACGCTGATTACTAGTGTCACTGTGTGACAGGCTGCACACTGATTACTGGTGTCACTGTGTGACAGGCTGCACACTGATTACTGGTGTACCTGTGTGGCAGGCTGCACGCTGATTACTGGTGTTACTGTGTGGCAGGCTGCACGCTGATTACTGGTGTCACTGTGGGACAGGCTGCACACTGATTACTGGTGTCACTGTGTGACAGGCTGCACGCTGATTACTGGTGTCACTGTGTGGCAGGCTGCACGCTGATTACTGATGTCACTGTGTGACAGGCTGCGGACTGATTACTGGTGTTACTGTGTGACAGGCTGTGGGCTGATTACTGTTGTTATTGTGTGACAGGCTGCGGACTGATTACTGGTGTTACTGTGTGACAGGCTGCGGACTGATTACTGGTGTTACTGTTTGACAGGCTGCAGACTGATTACTGGTGTTACTGTGTGACAGGCTGCCCACTGATTACTGGTGTCACTGTGTGACAGACTGCATGCTGATTACTGGTGTCACTGTGTGATAGACTATGGGCTAATTACTGGTGTTACTTTGTGACAGTCTACAGGTGATTACTGTTGTCACTGTGTGATAGACTATGGGCTAATTACTGGTGTTACTTTGTGACAGGCTACGGGTGATTACTGTTGTCACTGTGTGACAGGCTGTGCACTGATTTCCGGTGTCACTGTGTTACAGGCTGATTACTGGTGTCACTCTTTGACAAGCTAAGGGCTTATTACTGGTGCTGTTTTGTGACAGGCTGAGGGCTGATTATTTTTGTTTCTGTGTGACAGACTGTGGACTGATGTCACTGTGTGACAGGCTGTGGGCTGATTACTGGTGTCACTGTGTGACAGGCTACGGGCTGATTACTGGTGTTGTTTTGTGACAGGCTGAGGGCTGCTTATTTTTGTTTCTGTGTGACAGTGTGGGCTGATTACTGGTGTTGTTTTGTGACAGGCTGTGCATCGACTACTGGTGTCACTGTGTTACAAGCTGCGCCCAACTTTTGTCTTTGTACTGTACAATAAAACACAATAACACATAGACATCACACTGTACTACATAAGGGTAAAAGGCCTAGCTGGTCGCTACCAGATATAACATTGTAAACTTAACCTTACACTTGGAACTTAAATAAAATACTGACACGAGAGTGGAGGGTAAAACCATTGCTGGCAATTTTATTTAAACACAACTTTAATACAAACAACCATAAAACCGACTGCAAACTTGGATGGCGCAAGTGAGATCTAAATTAGCCTCAACACAACAGGAGGTCAATGGCCAAGGGCAGCAGCAAATGAACACTCTGCTTGGGATAGAGGAAATGAGGTTGTCGGGAGTTGCAAAGACCCAAAAACAAAGGCGGGGCTCCTCGGAATTACCTAAGGCGTTGCCCGGCCTTTGCTGTCTGGTCATTACTCCACCCCAACCTCTCTATCTGCAATGGAACAGGCCATGACCTTCAGAGTGTAAAAGTGCCTGCCATTTGGTGCCGGTTCCCTAACAAAGGAAGCTTAACTCTATGGGCCCTGGACTTATGAAGATTGGCTCGAATAACCTTAACTTCGCCAAGGGATGATATGGTAGACTCAAATAATCGCCCTAACGGCAGCCGTAGTACTCACACCGCCAAACCATGATTCAGGGTGGGAGGGAGGGAAAAGACTCGCAGCTGTCCCAGAGGAAGAAGAGGCCCCAAGCCTGGTGCAGAGCCTTCTTAAAAGGTAGGAGTGACACTCCCCTCAAACAGCAACATTGTTGCAGACCCAGCAACTTCCCTCTCCCTGCAGGCCTTAACCCTTAAGTCTCTCCTAGCCGATTTGGCTCTCTGTTCTCATGCTTATTTTAAATATTACTGTAGTCTCAGTAAAAAGTGAAAGTAAATGAGTTTCCTGCTGGGATTTTCCCTTCAGTCACTGGTTATGTTTGGCTATTTCATGACTTGGGGAATTCACACAAAAAATGAGGAATGAGGTAATGGAATGAGGAATTGTGGTAAATCAGACTGTATAGAAAGTGCTACAAATCAGTACTGCCTAAGGGAATTAGCTCTGAATTACAAAACGTGGGAGAAAGAACTGTAGAAGATATAACATATAATAAACATCTGACATATAAGTTATCTTTACCATGCAGAGACTCAAGATCATTTAATTGCTTTTATTAAAAAAAAATGAGTTTTCTGTCCCTTTAAAAAAAAAGGCAATGAGCTACAATCTAACTAGAAAACAAAAGTGCATTGGAGTCTTGATTCTATTTCAATTACAAATGCAGACAAAGTTGGCTCCATTGTAATAAAGGACAAACCGCAATACTACAATGAGGCAGTTGAAAGATAAGGAGACCTACCTACCCTTGAGGAATGATCCTTCAGAACTATTTAAAATGAAATAGAATGGCAGCGGTTTGATACTGGTAAACGTTTGGGAATCTTAGATGATAACTTTGTTGACTATTTGTATGCGGAAAACCCAAGAGTTGTCCATTTTTGAATTGTATCTGAAATCCATGCGACTAGTGGGATACCCCTGGCAAACCGATAGTGTTGGGGGCGGGTGCCCTGGGAGAACGATTTGGTGAATGGTTAGACAACCTACTTCAACCGTTAAACTATTACCTGAATATATAAAAGATACTTCATTGGACGCACTTCCATGGGAAGAATAATACAATTGTCTTACAGATGACGTGAGCTCATTATACTCGTGTATTTCACATAATCTAGGGTGATACTACTTAATAATAAATAGAACCTTCTCAGGATAATTAATTATGTCATTAATAAGCTTAATTTTTAATTTTCATTAGACAAAATTTTTAGGGCCAGATTACAATAAATATTCTTCGCTTTAAGACGCTAACTTCTCAGTTAGAGAGAGTCCAAAATCCATAGCCTCCTGCTGTTGGGTTGCTGATATACTTCACACTAAAATCCTCTAAAGTACTGTGTTTAGCACTGGATGGGCTCTCTAGTTAGTTTGTTAGCAGTTTTATGCTAAAGCACAGTGCAGTGGGTGCATCTGAGGTAGGTACATATGGTACAGTACGTCATAGCTAGGGGGCATTTTACTGTACAGACTCTACCACACTTTCACTAGATTTATTTCACATTACTCTAGCACTACTTCCTATAGAACAGACGGGGGCACTGTTTCCTATAGAACAGACGGGGCACTGCTTCCTATAGAACAGACAGGGGCACTGCTTCATATAGAACAGACGGGGGCACTGTTTCCTATAGAACAGACGGGGCACTGCTTCCTATAGAACAGACAGGGGCACTGCTTCATATAGAACAGACGGGGGCACTGCTTCCTATAGAACAGACTGGGCCACTGCTTCCTATAGAACAGATGGGGGCACTGCTTCCTATAGAACAGACGGGGGCACTGTTTCCTATAGAACAGATGGGGGCACTGCTTCCTATAGAACAGACTGGGCCACTGCTTCCTATAGAACAGACGGGGGCACTGCTTCCTATAGAACAGACAGGGGCACTGCTTCCTATAGAACAGACGGGGGCACTGTTTCCTATAAAACAGACGGGGGCACTGTTTCCTATAGAACAGACGGGGGCACTGCTTCATATAGAACAGACGGGGGCACTGTTTCCTATAGAACAGACAGGGGCACTGCTTCCTATAGAACAGACGGGGGCACTGCTTCCTATAGAACAGACGGGGGCACTGTTTCCTATAGAACAGACGGGGGCACTGTTTCCTATAGAACAGACGGGGGCACTGCTTCCTATAGAACAGATGGGGGCACTGCTTCCTATAGAACAGACGGGGCACTGCTTCCTATAGAACAGACAGGGGCACTGCTTCCTATGGAACAGACAGGGCACTGCTTCCTATAGAACAGACAGGGCACTGCTTCCTATAGAACAGATGGGGGCACTGCTTCCTCTAGAACAGATGGGGGCACTGCTTCCTATAGAACAGACGGGGGCACTGTTTCCTATAGAACAGACGGGGGCACTGTTTCCTATAGAACAGACGGGGGCACTGTTTCCTATAGAACAGACGGGGGCACTGTTTCCTATAGAACAGACGGGGGCACTGTTTCCTATAGAACAGACGGGGGCACTGCTTCCTATAGAACAGACGGGGGCACTGTTTCCTATAGAACAGACGGGGGCACTGCTTCATATAGAACAGATGGGGGCACTGCTTCATATAGAACAGATGGGGGCACTGCTTCATATAGAACAGACGGGGCACTGCTTCCTATAGAACAGACGGGGGCACTGCTTCCTATAGAACAGACGGGGGCACTGCTTCCTATAGAACAGACGGGGGCACTGCTTCATATAGAACAGACAGGGGCACTGTTTCCTATAGAACAGACGGGGGCACTGCTTCATATAGAACAGACAGGGGCACTGTTTCCTATAGAACAGACGGGGGCACTGCTTCCTATAGAACAGACGGGGGCACTGCTTCATATAGAACAGACAGGGGCACTGCTTCATATAGAACAGACAGGGGCACTGTTTCCTATAGAACAGACGGGGGCACTGCTTCCTATAGAACAGACGGGGGCACTGCTTCCTATAGAACAGGCGGGGGCACTGCTTCCTATAGAACAGACGGGGGCACTGCTTCCTATAGAACAGGCGGGGGCACTGCTTCCTATAGAACAGACGGGGCCACTGCTTCCTATAGAACAGACGGGGCACTGCTTCCTATAGAACAGACGGGGGCACTGCTTCCTATAGAACAGACGGGGCACTGCTTCCTATAGAACAGACAGGGGCACTGTTTCCTATAGAAAAGACGGGGGCACTGCTTCATATAGAACAGATGGGGGCACTGCTTCCTATAGAACAGACGGGGGCACTGTTTCCTATAGAACAGACGGGGGCACTGCTTCCTATAGAACAGATGGGGCACTGCTTCCTCTAGAACAGACGGGGGCACTGCTTCCTATAGAACAGACAGGGCACTGCTTCCTATAGAACAGACGGGGCACTGTTTCCTATAGAACAGATGGGGGCACTGTTTCCTATAGAACAGACAGGGGCACTGCTTCATATAGAACAGACAGGGGCACTGCTTCCTATAGAACAGATGGGGGCACTGCTTCCTATAGAACAGACGGGGGCACTGTTTCCTATAGAACAGACGGGGGCACTGTTTCCTATAGAACAGACAGGGGCACTGCTTCCTATAGAACAGATGGGGGCACTGCTTCATATAGAACAGATGGGGGCACTGCTTCCTATAGAAAAGACGGGGGCACTGCTTCCTATAGAACAGACGGGGGCACTGCTTCATATAGAACAGACAGGGGCACTGCTTCCTATAGAACAGACTGGGCCACTGCTTCCTATAGAACAGATGGGGGCACTGCTTCCTATAGAACAGACGGGGGCACTGTTTCCTATAGAATAGACGGGGGCACTGCTTCCTATAGAACAGACGGGGGCACTGCTTCATATGGAACAGACGGGGGCACTGCTTCCTATGGAACAGACGGGGGCACTGTTTCCTATAGAACAGACGGGGGCACTGCTTCCTTTAGAACAGACGGGGGCACTGCTTCCTATGGAACAGACGGGGGCGCTGCTTCCTATGGAACAGACGGGGGCACTGCTTCCTATGGAACAGACGGGGGCACTGCTTCCTATAGAACAGACGGGGGCACTGCTTCCTATAGAATAGACGGGGGCACTACTTCCTATAGAACAGACGGGGGCACTGTTTCCTATAGAACAGACGGGGCACTGCTTCCTCTAGAACAGACGGGGGCACTGCTTCCTATAGAACAGACGGGGGCACTGTTTCCTATGGAACAGACGGGGGCACTGCTTCCTATAGAACAGACAGGGGCACTGTTTCCTATAGAACAGACGGGGCACTGCTTCCTCTAGAACAGACGGGGGCACTGCTTCCTATAGAACAGACGGGGGCACTGTTTCCTATGGAACAGACGGGGGCACTGCTTCCTATAGAACAGACGGGGGCACTGCTTCCTATGGAACAGACGGGGGCACTGCTTCCTATAGAACAGGCGGGGGCACTGCTTCATATAGAACAGATGGGGGCACTGCTTCCTATAGAACAGACGGGGGCACTGTTTCCTATAGAACAGACGGGGGCACTGCTTCCTATAGAACAGATGGGGCACTGCTTCCTCTAGAACAGACGGGGGCACTGCTTCCTATAGAACAGACAGGGCACTGCTTCCTATAGAACAGACGGGGCACTGTTTCCTATAGAACAGATGGGGGCACTGTTTCCTATAGAACAGACAGGGGCACTGCTTCATATAGAACAGACAGGGGCACTGCTTCCTATAGAACAGATGGGGGCACTGCTTCCTATAGAACAGACGGGGGCACTGTTTCCTATAGAACAGACGGGGGCACTGTTTCCTATAGAACAGACAGGGGCACTGCTTCCTATAGAACAGATGGGGGCACTGCTTCATATAGAACAGATGGGGGCACTGCTTCCTATAGAAAAGACGGGGGCACTGCTTCCTATAGAACAGACGGGGGCACTGCTTCATATAGAACAGACAGGGGCACTGCTTCCTATAGAACAGACTGGGCCACTGCTTCCTATAGAACAGATGGGGGCACTGCTTCCTATAGAACAGACGGGGGCACTGTTTCCTATAGAATAGACGGGGGCACTGCTTCCTATAGAACAGACGGGGGCACTGCTTCATATGGAACAGACGGGGGCACTGCTTCCTATGGAACAGACGGGGGCACTGTTTCCTATAGAACAGACGGGGGCACTGCTTCCTTTAGAACAGACGGGGGCACTGCTTCCTATGGAACAGACGGGGGCGCTGCTTCCTATGGAACAGACGGGGGCACTGCTTCCTATGGAACAGACGGGGGCACTGCTTCCTATAGAACAGACGGGGGCACTGCTTCCTATAGAATAGACGGGGGCACTGCTTCCTATAGAATAGACGGGGGCACTACTTCCTATAGAACAGACAGGGGCACTGTTTCCTATAGAACAGACGGGGCACTGCTTCCTCTAGAACAGACGGGGGCACTGCTTCCTATAGAACAGACGGGGGCACTGTTTCCTATGGAACAGACGGGGGCACTGCTTCCTATGGAACAGACGGGGGCACTGCTTCCTATAGAACAGACGGGGGCACTGCTTCCTATGGAACAGACGGGGACACTGTTTCCTATAGAACAGGCGGGGGCACTGCTTCCTATAGAACAGACGGGGGCACTGCTTCCTATGGAACAGACGGGGGCACTGCTTCCTATAGAACAGGCGGGGGCACTGCTTCCTATGGAACAGACGGGGGCACTGCTTCCTATAGAACAGGCGGGGGCACTGCTTCCTATAAAACAGACGGGAGCACTGCTTCCTATAAAACAGACCGGGGCACTGCTTCCTATAGAACAGATGAGCACTGCTTCCTATGGAACAGACGGGGGCATTGCTTCCTATGGAACAGACGGGGGCACTGCTTCCTATAGAACAGGCGGGGGCACTGCTTCCTATGGAACAGACGGGGGCACTGTTTCCTATAGAACAGGCAGGGACACTGCTTCCTATAGAACAGACGGGGGCACTGCTTCCTATAGAACAGACGGGGCACTGCTTCATATAGAACAGACAGGAGCACTGCTTCCTATAAAACAGACGGGAGCACTGCTTCCTATAAAACAGACCGGGGCACTGCTTCCTATAGAACAGACGGGGCACTGCTTCCTATAGAACAGACAGGGGCACTGCTTCCTATAGAACAGACGGGGGCACTGCTTCCTATAGAACAGACGGGGGCACTGCTTCTTATGGAACAGACGGAGCACTGCTTCCTATAGAACAGACGGGGGCACTGTTTCCTATAGAACAGACGGGGGCACTGCTTCCTATAGAACAGACGGGGGCACTGCTTCCTATAGAACAGACGGGGGCACTGCTTCCTATAGAACAGACGGGGGCACTGCTTCCTATAGAACAGACGGGGGCACTGCTTCCTATAGAACAGACGGGGCCACTGCTTCCTATGGAACAGTCGGGGCCACTGCTTCCTATGGAACAGACGGGGCCACTGCTTCCTATGGAACAGACGGGGGCACTGCTTCCTATAGAACAGACGGGGTCACTGCTTCCTATAGAACAGACGGGGGCACTGCTTCCTATGGAACAGACGGGGGCACTGCTTCCTATGGAACAGACGGGGGCACTGCTTCATATAGAACAGACGGGGGCACTGCTTCCTATAGAACAGACGGGGGCACTGCTTCCTATGGAACAGACGGGGGCACTGCTTCCTATAGAACAGACGGGGGCACTGCTTCCTATAGAACAGATGGGGCATTAGAAATTCAGTATTTTTTTCCCTCCATTTTCATGCCTGGACATCTTAGCTTTCTATTATGGAGGTTTTGATGTCTTTAGGGGTACAAGACCCTAAGTCTTCTGAGGATAAATATGTCAAACAATTGGGATTTGTTTTTCAGACCTTCTGTTAAGTCTTCAAAGTTGTTTTTCTTTCCCAAAGGCAGTTTCTGAGATAATTACCAAGCAGTGGTATTCATTTGTGTCCATCAGTGTTCAGGAGGATTTTTCTTTCTCTTCCAGCTTCTATTTTAGAGCCTTGGGACGATGCAAATTCCCATTTTATCAAAACTCTCTTCTGTTCTTTAAGTAGAAAGTACTTTACAAACGGATGACACTATCAGCAATACTTCTGTTACTGCGGATTCTCCTTTTTGATGTAAAAATCTAATTTCATCTCAGAATAAAAATAATAACGATACTTACTTGTAATGATCCAATCACTGCATTCACCATTGTTTATCACCATATATAGTTTTACAACTATTGCTTGCAAACAATGTGTAATTGAACCCTCCTTAAAGGGACAGTAAAGTCAGAATTAGACATTCATGCTTTAGGTAGCATATACAATTTTAAACAACTTTCCTATTTACTTGTATTATTTAATTTGCTTCCTTCTCTTGTTATCCTTTGCTGCTCCTGAGCTTTCCTTGATAAACCATTCAGCAAAGAACCTAGGTTCTAGCTGCTGATTGGTGGCTTTCTATATTTATTACTGATTTTTATTCGCTCACCCATGTGTTTAATTAGAAATCAATAGTGCATTGCTGCTCCTTCAACAAATGATACCAAGAGAATTAAGCACATTTGATAATAGACGTAAACTGGAAAGTTTAAAAATGGTATGTTCTACCTAAATCATGAAAGAAAAATGTTTGGGTTTCATGTCCCTTTAAGAGTTATATTGTAGGGTGATCAAGCGCCAAGGACGGGGCAGTTGGTACTTGTAGCTCCGATACCTAAATAAATAACGTAGAGAATAGAAATAAGGTCGGAGCACTAAGGTAAGATAAGATGTGATAAAAGTGTAAAGATGTAGATAAAACAGTTTAATACGATCTAACAAACTAAAAGCATGGATCCATGCACAGCAATAAAACAATATAAGTAATATAAAATACAAGTCAATAAATGTTAGAAATCACAAATGGTTACCCCAGTGTGGTAACCAGGGGAGCGGATGGTCCGCTAACCTTAATAACCTATGTGCTCTATTAAATCCTGACTGGAATCTAGATATATTCAGGGGTGACTGAACTCCTCTTGTGGTAAGTTACAATAGGATATGTGAGGTAAATAACGATATAAACAAAATAAACACAACAATAGCAATAATAGTGTCTTGAAAAAGGCCTTACTATAGGCCGAAACGCGTTGACCGACTTTGAACTGGTAAGCTTATTTTCTACACACTGATATTGTTGAAAACAATCTGCACTGTTGTATTTATTTTTATTTAGGAGGACCCAAAGAAGATCTTTATAGAAGATTTTTATAGACCATCACATAATTGGATTTATTTAACGGATCATCAGATAGAATCAAGTTTGAATTTTTCTTTCTCCATTTTTTGCACATTTTTCAATTTTTATTTTCAATTTTTATTCTAACTTTTATTATTATTTTTACATATATACGTATATGTTTTGTGACTCACACCTAGTTCCCCTTTTTTGATGTCACATTGAGGCCTATTTATGAAATGTCTGTCGGACCTGATCCGACAGTGTGGATCAGGTCCGCCAGACCTCGCTGAATGCGGAGAGCAATAGGCTTTCCGTATTCAGCATTGCACCAGCAGCTCTTATGAACTGCTGGTGCAACGCCGCTCCCTGCAGACTCGCGGCCAATGGGCCGCCAGCAGGGAGGTGTCAATCAACTTGATCGGGTTAAATTCCGGCGATTCCTGTCCGCCTCATCAGAGCAGGCGGACAGGGTTATGGAGCAGCGGTCTTTAGACCGCTGCTTCATAAGTGGCTCGCCAGAAACACGGGCCCTCAAGCTCCGAAAGGAAATTAATAGGTAGGCCCCATTGACTTTATTTTTTCAACACAATTGACATTTTGAGTAACTTTTATCACCATGCTGTAATTTTCATTATCACTAAGTTTCATCACCACTACGTTTGACCTATATCGTTTAGACACTTTTTTGAAGATTTCTTCACATCCGTATATATATATTTTTTCACATCAACGGGTATTATTGCTATTGTTGTGTTTATTTTGTTTATATCGTTATTTACCTCACATATCCTATTGTAACGTTACCACAAGAGGAGTTCAGTCACCCCTGAATATATCTAGATTCCAGTCAGGATTTCCTAGAGCACATAGGTTATTAAGGTTAGCGGACCATCCGCTCCCCTGGGTACCACACTGGGGTATCCATTTGTGATTTCTAACATTTATTGACTTGTATTTTATATTACTTATATTGTTTTATTGCTGTGCATGGATCCATGCTTTTAGTTTGTTAGATCGTATTAAACTGTTTTATCTACATCTTTACACTTTTATCAGTTTATCACATCTTATCTTACCTTAGCCTTCCTTTGTTAGGCGCTCCGACCTTATTTCTATTTCCATGTCCCTTTAAGAGCACAGCCGACTCATTACTTGTATGTGAGCCTTAAGTCATTACTAGACAATCACAAGAACAATACTGACTTATTATTTCATTACATATACTGTTTATATAATACAGATTTAGTATATTTTACAGAATGAATTAAATATAGATGAATTAGTTAATAATTTATTAGAACATTATTTTGTAACTTTTATTTAAAAACTACAATAGTTAAAATAAAATGGGCACATATGCTTTTCACATTTTATAATCATTTTCTTTTTTTTAATATCCTTTCATTCTCTATATATGGCCTATTTTTTATTGAGGTGTTAATTAAAGTCTAAGGAGATGTTTAATGTTACCACCAGTTTCTGCATTTTACCACCTTAATGGAAACTAGGCCTGTGTTTGCAGGAAAATGTATTACTATTTAGCAACATACACGGATATGCTGTGGATCACGTGCACAACTATACAAACACCACACATTTCTAGAGAGCTATTAATGGCTTCTGTAATAGAAAATGAATCCTCATTAACTAATAACATTATTAATATGTAGTTGAAATAAGAAGAGAGAGAGAGGGGAGAGAGGAGAGAGAGGAGGGGAGAGAGAGAGGGAGGGAGAGAGAGGGAGGGAGAAAGAGAGGGAGGGAGATAGAGGGGGGGGAGAGAGAGGGGGGAGAGAGGGAGAGGAGAGAGAGAGAGGGGAGAGAGGAAGAGAGATAGAGGGGAGAGAGGAAGAGAGAGATAGAGAGGGGGAGAGAGAGGGGAGTGAGGGGAGAGGAAGAGGGAGAGAGAGGAGAGGGAGAAAGGAGAGAGGGAGAGAGAAGAGAGGGGGAGAGGAGGAGACAGAAGAGGGAGAGAGAGAGGGAGAGAGAGAGGAGAGGGAGGAAGAGGGAGAGAGGGGAGGGAGATAGAGGGGAGAGAGGAAGAGGGAGAGAGAGAGGAGAGGGAGAGAGAAGAGAGAGAGGGGAGAGAAGAGGGAGAGAGAGGGAAGAGAAGGATAGGGGAGAGAGGAAGAGGGGGAGAGTGAGGAGAGAGAGGGAGAGAGGAAAAGGGGGAAAGAGAAGGAGAGAGAGAGGGGAGAATGGGAGAGAGAGAGATAGGGGTTTTTACTGTTAGAGGGGGGCTTACTATATTTTTAGGAAAAATAGCTGTTTAATTTAGGGCAAGGCTCTTTTAAGGGCTATTGGTAGTTTAGAATAGGATTTTATTTTGGGGTGGCTTTTTTTTTTTTAAAAAAAAAAGGATTTTAGATTAGGAATATTTATCTTAGCTTTTTTTAATGTTATGTAATTTTAGGATTTTTTTAGTTTTTGTAATTTTAGTTATTTGTTAAAATAATTTAGGTTTTTAATTATTTTAAGATTATAATTTAATTAGGGTTAATTTATGGGGGTGTTAGGTTAGGGGGGATAGTTATTAGAAAAAATACTTTGCGTTCTGGGTGTGGGTGGGTGGCTTAGAGGTTAATTCTTTAAATTAGAATTTTGCATTGTGGGTTTTTGCAGTTTAATATGTTAATTAGTTTATTTGCATTTAATTTAAATGGCGGATTAGGAGTTAATTAATAAATTATACATTACAATCTTTGTGTTTGGCGGTTTAATGGTCAATAACTATCGGCCAGATTACGAGTTTTGCGTTATGAGCGGCTCGGTAATAACTTGCAAGTTATTTCCACCTGCTATTACAGGTTTGCAAAAACCCGGCAGTAGCGGCCAATATGGCAGCGTTGAGCTCCATACCGCACACAAATATCAGCGCTGCTTTGAGCTGGTTTTACGTGCTTGTGCACGATTTTCCCATTGACATCAATGGGGAGAGCCGGCTGGAAAAAAGCCTAAGACCTGCAATAAAGGAGTGTAAAGCTCCGTAACGCAGCCCCATTGATTCCTAGGGGGAAAGAAAATTTATGTTTACACCTAACACCCTAACATAAACCCCGATTCTAAACACCCCTAATCTGCTGCCCCTGACAATCGGAATTCAAGGGACGCCATCTTGGATGACGTCATTTAAAGGAACCTTCATTGTTCGTGCCGCTTGGATAAAGACTTCTCCCAGCTTCGTTGAGGACTTCTTGCCGCTTGGATGAAGACTTCTCCCGGCTTCGTTGAGGACTTCTTGCCGCTTGGATGAAGACTTCTCCCAGCTTCGTTGAGGACTTCTTGCCGCTTGGATGAAGACTTCTCCCGGCTTCGTTGAGGACTTCTTGCCGCTTGGATGAAGACTTCTCCCAGCTTCGTTGAGGACTTCTTGCCGCTTGGATGAAGACTTCTCCCGGCTTCGTTGAGGACTTCTTGCCGCTTGGATGAAGACTTCTCCCAGATTCGTTGAGGACTTCTTGCCGCTTGGATGAAGACTTCTCCCGGCTTCGTTGAGGACTTCTTGCCGCTTGGATGAAGACTTCTCCCGGCTTCGTTGAGGATGGATGTCCGGTCTTCAAAAACTGTAAGTGGATCTTCGGGGGTTAGTGTTAGGTTTTTTTTAAGGGTTTATTGGGTGGGTTTTATTTTTAGATTAGGGACTTTGGGCAATGTAAATGAGCTAAATGCCCTTTTAAGGGCAATGCCCATCCAAATGCCCTTTTCAGGGCAATGGGGAGCTTAGGTTTTTTAGGTACGTTTTTTTGGGGGGTTGGTTGTGTGGGGGGTGGGTTTTACTGTTGTGGGGTTGTTTGTATTTTTTATTACAGGTAAAAGAGCTGATTTCTTTGGGGCAATGCCCTGCAAAAGGCCCTTTTAAGGGCCATTGGCAGTTTATTGTAGGCTAGTGTTTTTTTTATTTTTGGGGGGCTTTTTATTTTGATTGGGCTATTAGATTAGGTGTAATTAGTTTAAATATTTGATCATTTCTTTTTTATTTTGTGTAATTTAGTGTTTATTATTTTCTGTTATTTAGATAAATGTATTTTGTTAATTTATTTTTTTTAATTTTAGTGTAATGTTAGGTTTTAGTGTGACAGGTTAGGTTTTATTTTACAGGTAAATTTGTATTTATTTTAACTAGGTAGCTAGTAAATAGTTAATAACTATTTACTATCTAGCCTACCTAGTTAAAATAAATACCAACTTACCTGTAAAATAAAAATAAAACCTAAGCTAGCTACAATTTAACTATTAGTTACATTGTAGCTAACTTAGGCCTAGATTTGGAGTTTGGCGGTAGCCGTGAAAACCAGCGTTAGAAGCTCCTAATGCTGGTTTTAGGCTACCTCCGGTATTTGGAGTCACTCAAAAAAGGGTCTAACGCTCACTTTTCAGCCGCGACTTTTCCATACCGCAGATCCCCTTTCGTAAATTGCGTATCCTATCTTTTCAATGGGATTTTTCTAACTCCGGTATTTAGAGTCGTGTCTGAAGTGAGCGTTAGAATTCTAACGACAAAACTCCAGCCGCAGAAAAAAGTCAGTAGTTAAGAGCTTTCTCGGCTAACGCCGGTTCATAAAGCTCTTAACTACTGTACTCTAAAGTACACTAACACCCATAAACTACCTATGTACCCCTAAACCGAGGTCCCCCCACATCGCCGCAACTCGATTACATTTTTTTAACCCCTAATCTGCCGACCACCACCTACGTTATCCTTATGTACCCCTAATCTGCTGCCCCTAACACCGCCGACCCCTATATTATATTTAATAACCCCTAATCTGCCCCCCATAACGTCGCCGCCAGCTACCTACACTTATTAACCCCTAATCTGCCGTCCGCACGCCGCCGCCAGCTTCATTATCCCTATGTACCCCTAATCTGCTGCCCTAACATCGCCAACCCCTATATTATATTTATTAACCCCTAACTTGCCCCCCCACAACGTCGCCGCCACCTACCTACAATAATTAACCTCTAATCTGCCGACCGCAAAGAGCCGCCAGCTACATTATAGCTATGTACCCCTAATCTGCTGCCCCTAACACCGCTGACCCCTATATTATATTTATTAACCCCTAACCTGCCCTCCCTAACATCGCCGACACCTAACTTCAATTATTAACCCCTAATCTGCCAACCGAATCTCGACGCTATTCTAATAAATGTATTAACCCCTAAAGCTAAGTCTAACCCTAACACTAACACCCCCCTAAGTTAAATATAATTTTATTCTAACGAAATTAATTAACTCTTATTAAATAAATTATTCCTATTTAAAGCTAAATACTTACCTGTAAAATAAATCCTAATATAGCTACAACATAAATTATAATTATATTATAGCTATTTTAGGATTAATATTTATTTTACAGGTAACTTTGTATTTATTTTAACCAGGTACAATAGCTATTAAATAGTTAAGAACTATTTAATAGCTAAAATAGTTAAAATAATTACAAATTTACCCGTAAAATAAATCCTAACCTAAGTTACAATTAAACCTAACACTACACTATCAATAAATTAATTAAATAAAATACCTACAATTACCTACAATTAAACCTAACACTACACTATCAATAAATTAATTAAATACAATATCTACAAATAACTACAATGAAATAAACTAACTAAAGTACAAAAAATAAAAAAGAACTAAGTTACAAAAAATTAAAAAATATTTACAAACATAAGAAAAATATTACAACAATTTTAAACTAATTACACCTACTCTAAGCCCCCTAATAAAATAACAAAGCCCCCCAAAATAAAAAAATGCCCTACCCTATTCTAGATTACTAAAGTTCAAAGCTCTTTTACCTTACCAGCCCTGAACAGGGCCCTTTGCGGGGCATGCCCCAAGAAGTTCAGCTCTTTTGCCTGTAAAAAAAAACATACAATACCCCCCCCCCCAATCAGATTGAACTTGATTCTGATTGGCTGATTCCATCAGCCAATCAGAATATTCCTACCTTAATTCTGATTGGCTGATAGAATCCTATCAGCCAATCGGAATTCGAGGGACGCCATCTTGGATGACGTCATTTAAAGGAACCGTCATTCGTCGTTCAGTCATCGGCCAGGATGGATGTTCCGCGTCGGAGGTCTTCAGGATGCTGCCGCTCCGCTCCGGATGGATGACTATAGAAGATCCCGCTTGGACGAAGACTTCAATCGGATGGAAGACCTCTTCTGCCCCGCTTGGATGAAGACTTCTACCGGATGGAGGACCTCTTCTTGCTCCGCTTGGATCAAGACTTCGGACCCTCTTCTGGACCGATCACTGAACCCGGTGAGGTGAAGACAAGGTAGGGAGATCTTCAGGGGCTTAGTGTTAGGTTTATTTAAGGGGGGTTTGGGTTAGATTAGGGGTATGTGGGTAGTGGGTTGTAATGTTGGGGGGGGGGTATTGTATGTTTTTTTTTACAGGCAAAAGAGCTGAACTTCTTGGGGCATGCCCCGCAAAGGGCCCTGTTCAGGGCTGGTAAGGTAAAAGAGCTTTGAACTTTAGTAATCTAGAATAGGGCAGGGCATTTTTTTATTTTGGGGGGCTTTGTTATTTTATTAGGGGGCTTAGAGTAGGTGTAATTAGTTTAAAATTGTTGTAATATTTTTCTTATGTTTGTAAATATTTTTTTATTTTTTGTAACTTAGTTCTTTTTTATTTTTTGTACTTTAGTTAGTTTATTTCATTGTAGTTATTTGTAGGTGTTGTATTTAATTAATTTATTGATAGTGTAGTGTTAGGTTTAATTGTAGGTAATTGTAGGTATTTTATTTAATTAATTTATTGATAGTGTAGTGTTAGGTTTAATTGTAACTTAGGTTAGGATTTATTTTACAGGTAAATTTGTAATTATTTTAACTATTTTAGCTATTAAATAGTTCTTAACTATTTAATAGCTATTGTACCTGGTTAAAATAAATACAAAGTTACCTGTAAAATAAATATTAATCCTAAAATAGCTATAATATAATTATAATTTATGTTGTAGCTATATTAGGATTTATTTTACAGGTAAGTATTTAGCTTTAAATAGGAATAATTTATTTAATAAGAGTTAATTAATTTCGTTAGATTAAAATTATATTTAATTTAGGGGGGTGTTAGTGTTAGGGTTAGACTTAGCTTTAGGGGTTAATACATTTATTAGAATAGCGGTGAGCTCAAGTCGGCAGATTAGGGGTTAATAATCGAAGTTAGGTGTTGGCGATGTTAGGGAGGGCAGATTAGGGGTTAATACTATTTATTATAGGGTTAGTGAGGCGGATTAGGGGTTAATAACTTTATAATAATAGCGGTGCGGTCCGCTCGGCAGATTAGGGGTTAATAAGTGTAGGCAGGTGGGGGCGACGTTGTGGGGGGCAGATTAGGGGTTAATAAATATAATATAGGGGTCGGCGATGTTAGGGCAGCAGATTAGGGGTACATAGGGATAATGTAAGTAGCGGCGGTTTACGGAGCAGCAGATTAGGGGTTAATAATAATATGCAGGGGTCAGCGATATCGGGGGCGGCAGATTAGGGGTTAATAAGTGTAAGGTTAGGGGTGTTTAGACTCGGGGCACATGTTAAAGTGTTAGGTGCAGACGTAGGAAGTGTTTCCCCATAGCAAACAATGGGGCTGCGTTAGGAGCTGAACGCGGCTTTTTTGCCTACTATTAATAACTAAATAATTCCTATTTAAGACTAAATACTTACCTGTAAAATAAACCCTAACGGCTAGATTTAGAGTTTTGTCGGTAAGGACCCAAAAAGCTAACGCCGGCTTTTTTCTGTCCGCACCATAAAAATAACTCTGGTATTGAGAGTCCACATAAAGGCTGCGTTAGGCTCCAAAAAAGGAGCGTAGAGCATATTTAACGCAGCTTCAACTCTCGATACCAGAGTTGCTTACGCAAGCGGCCAGCCTCAAAAACGTGCACGAGGGGAATCGTGCACGAGCACGTTTTTGAGGCTGGCCGCTTGCGTAAGCAACTCTGGTATCGAGAGTTGAAGCTGCGTTAAATATGCTCTACGCTCCTTTTTTGGAGCCTAACGCAGCCTTTATGTGGACTCTCAATACCAGAGTTATTTTTATGGTGCGGACAGAAAAAAGCCGGCGTTAGCTTTTTGGGTCCTTACCGACAAAACTCTAAATCTAGCCGTTAGGGTTTATTTTACAGGTAAGTATTTAGTCTTAAATAGGAATTATTTAGTTATTAATAGTAGGTTTTATTTAGATTTATTTTAATTATATTAAAGTTAGGTTTAGGGGTTAATATATTTATTTAGTGTTAGTGATGTGGCAGGCCAGAGGTTTAGGGGTTAATAACTTTTGTATAGTGGCGGCGACATTGGGGGCAGCAGATTAGGGGTTAATAATATTTAACTAGAGTTTACGATGTGGGAGTACGGCGGTTTAGAGGTTAATATGTAACACTTTAGTTATGAGTTTTATGGTACAGCTTTGTAACGTAGTTATGGGCTGTACCGCTCACTTTTTGGCCGGACAGGCAAACTCGTAATACCGGCACTGTGGAAGTCCCATTGAAAAAGGACTTTTTAAAAAGTGCGGTAGTTACGTTGCCTGACGGCCAAAAAAGTGTGCGGTACAGCTGTACCTACAAGACTCGTAATAGCAGCGGTAGTGAAAAAGCAGCGTTATGAGGCTTTTTCTATGCATTGTTACAGTATAAATTATGTGTGTGCGGAGTTACGGAAATTGCTGATCACAAGTTCCGAAAATATTTTACGGGCATAGGTATTTACATATACAGGGAGTGCAGAATTATTAGGAATTAAGTTGTATTTTTGAGGATTAATTTTATTATTGAACAACAACCATGTTCTCAATGAACCCAAAAAACTCATTAATATCAAAGCTGAATAGTTTTGGAAGTAGTTTTTAGTTTGTTTTTAGTTATAGCTATTTTAGGGGGATATCTGTGTGTGCAGGTGACTATTACTGTGCATAATTATTAGGCAACTTAACAAAAAACAAATATATACCCATTTCAATTATTTATTTTTACCAGTGAAACCAATATAACATCTCAACATTCACAAATATACATTTCTGACATTCAAAAACAAAACAAAAAACAAATCAGTGACAATATAGCCACCTTTCTTTGCAAGGACACTCAAAAGCCTGCCATCCATGGATTCTGTCAGTGTTTTGATCTGTTCACCATCAACATTGCGTGCAGCAGCAACCACAGCCTCCCAAACACTGTTCAGAGAGGTGTACTGTTTTCCCTCCTTGTAAATCTCACATTTGATGATGGACCACAGGTTCTCAATGGGGTTCAGATCAGGTGAACAAGGAGGCCATGTCATTAGATTTTCTTCTTTTATACCCTTTCTTGCCAGCCACGCTGTGGAGTACTTGAACGCGTGTGATGGAGGATTGTCCTGCATGAAAATCATGTTTTTCTTGAAGGATGCAGACTTCTTCCTGTACCACTGCTTGAAGAAGGTGTCTTCCAGAAACTGGCAGTAGGACTGGGAGTTGAGCTTGACTCCATCCTCAACCCGAAAAGGCCCCACAAGCTCATCTTTGATGATACCAGCCCAAACCAGTACTCCACCTCCACCTTGCTGGCGTCTGAGTCGGACTGGAGCTCTCTGCCCTTTACCAATCCAGCCACGGGCCCATCCATCTGGCCCATCAAGAATCACTCTCATTTCATCAGTCCATAAAACCTTAGAAAAATCAGTCTTGAGATATTTCTTGGCCCAGTCTTGACGTTTCAGCTTGTGTGTCTTGTTCAGTGGTGGTCGTCTTTCAGCCTTTCTTACCTTGGCCATGTCTCTGAGTATTGCACACCTTGTGCTTTTGGGCACTCCAGTGACGTTGCAGCTCTGAAATATGGCCAAACTGGTGGCAAGTGGCATCTTGGCAGCTGCACGCTTGACTTTTCTCAGTTCATGGGCAGTTATTTTGCGCCTTGGTTTTTCCACACGCTTCTTGCGACCCTGTTGACTATTTTGAATGAAACGCTTGATTGTTCGATGATCACGCTTCAGAAGCTTTGCAATTTTAAGAGTGCTGCATCCCTCTGCAAGATATCTCACTATTTTTGACTTTTCTGAGCCTGTCAAGTCCTTCTTTTGACCCATTTTGCCAAAGGAAAGGAAGTTGCCTAATAATTATGCACACCTGATATAGGGTGTTGATGTCATTAGACCACACCCCTTCTCATTACAGAGATGCACATCACCTAATATGCTTAATTGGTAGTAGGCTATCGAGCCTATACAGCTTGGAGTAAGACAACATGCATAAAGAGGATGATGTGGTCAAAATACTCATTTGCCTAATAATTCTGCACTCCATGTACGTCAGTGTCAATCAAACACTGCACGTTTGTGGAAAGCCACGCCTCTCGCTCGCAGCAAATCGTGTGTGTCGCTCGCGACTAACCACGTCCCTTACTCGCGCCGTTTAGTCAGTTCAAATATAAAGTTTTTACGTTATCTGACGCAGCTAGGAAAAAGCAGTCTGTGAGGAGAGTTGCTGTAGAGAGAGAGAACATTGTCTTTTGTTTAATTTTTTAGCATTTTTAGTTATTCCAACCTAAAAGCTTTCATAAAAGCTAAAGATAAGCCTGTTGTTTTTTATTTTAAACAGCTTTTTTAAAGCTTTAGTGGTGATATAAAAAAAAAATATATAGGAAATTTCACCTCATAAGCTTTTTAGAAAGCAAAAGAAAAGGAAGCTAATTAATGTTATATAGCTTTTTTAAAAGCTATAGTACTAGGAAAAAATAAAATTCTAAATAGTCTGTTGCTACATAAGTAGCACAGTTAAATAAAAGATATAATAATATCTATATAATAATATAAAGTATACTCTTTATTTAGAAGGTATACTAGTTTTAAAAAAATAGTATAGTTGTTTTTTTTTCAAATTGGTTGTTTTTCTTCATAAATGGAAAGAGTCCACAACTGCATTCATTACTTTTGGGAATTCAGAACCTTGCCACCAGGAGGAGGCAAAGACACCCCAGCCAAAGGCTTAAATACCTCCCCCACTCTCCTCATCCCCCAGTCATTCTTTGCCTTTCGTCCCAGGAGGTTGGCAGAGAAGTGTCAGAAATTTATGATTAGTCTCTTATGGAGGGTAGTACTCTTCGAGATGGGACTGGAGTTTTAAGTAGTCCTGTCAGCCTTTCAATGAAAGCATGAATGAAAGTAAGAGTCCAGAGATGCAGGGAGAGTCTTTCTGCGAAACCATCGCGACTCATATTAACAGCTCCATAAGCAATTGGCGTTGACGAGTTTCGCTGCCTGCTTTCTTCTCTCAAGTCCATGGCAGAAGCAACGCTACTATCTGTCACACTTGAAGGGCCGTGTTCCTGTTCCACGGCGTAGATTCCGGTAAGATCGTTTCATTTTACTTTCCTCATGATTGTATTGTATTACAAATGTTTTCCCGGGAGGCTACCAAATTGCGGGACTAACTATAAACTTAGGGCCTCAGTGAGGCACCTTTTGTATCTTGGAATCAAGGGTTAATATTTCCTGAGGGGGGTTATTGAACAGGGGGGTTTAATCATGTTTGTTATGTGAGTCAACCTGCTTATGTGTAGTGTTACTTAGGCTCATGGCTTTGCGGAACATAACGGCCTAGGAAGTGACGCAGCCTTTGTGGTCGGGCGCGCTTTTTCTGTACTGATACAGCTTACCTTGTGATCGGGCGTGGTCACGTTTTTGGCTCTCCAGTTCCGCATTCCTTACAGTGTGGCGACAAAGAAATTCTGGTCCGCTGGTGTCTGGTGCATAGTAGGTGGTGAAGGCCCTAGCCATTGGGGTGTGAGGTTTAGATTTTTTTCTTATTCGGTCCATTGTTTGTATTCATTTCCCAATTATGGAGGATTCTGATGTTTAGATTGTAGAGGTCTCGGATTCAGATTGTACTCATCTTGAAGAATATGAATCGGCCCGATGACACATTATAATCAGTTTTGTTCCATAGACCGTGTTAGAGGCCTCAATTACTCAGGATCGGGGAGTCAAGGGGCCGCTGAGCCGTCTGCCTCTGGGGGTTCTGTCCCTCGAGTGGCAAGTTCCCTACCACTTACTGTTTCTACATGTGCAGGTGACCCAGATTATGCTTATCCTACTCTGGAGGGTGGTTTGTTCCCTCCAGAGGTTGCGGTACGTTTACGTATGGCGCATCTGCAGCTTCCAGATGTCTGCTTAAGATTATGTTTGTGTTCCGTCAACCCGGGCCCCCAGGCATGGGGTGCCCCATTCAGCTCTCCAGGGGAGCGAATGCTGAGGCATGCTGCGCTTTTCGGTATAGACTGGCGCGCCTTCGTGTCCTGCTTCGGCACGTCTTGGCATTGTTGGAGGATCATATCCTTAATGGATATAGGGGTTCTCAGTCTTCTACTTCGAATAGCTTACAGAATTAAAATAAGGGGATGAAGTAATCTTCTTATTGTCTGTTGTTGAGTATTTTTTCCATGTCTGAGCTTGGATAAACAGGGTTCCTGTTGGGCTGGTCCTGCGGGTGTGTCTGTTCTTCTTGGGCGGTAACCTATGGGTTGCCTTTTATTTTATTTTAATCCAGTTAGGATGAATTTTATTTGAAAGCTCATGTTTTGTTTTTTGGGAATTTTCCTTCAGGAATCGATACTCGCGATTCTTGATCGCACTGTTTACTTCTACAGAAGTTGTTCTGAGGACGCGTTTAGTCCTCTGTTTGACGTTTGTTTGGCCCCCCTGGGGGGTGACTATTGGGGCCTTGACAGTATAGGCTATGGTTCAGTCTGGCTCTGATTGGGTTCAGCTCCTTCTATTTTGAGGCCTATTTCAGACACGTGGTGCCCAGGGTCGGCTCCAAGGGGGGGGGCATTAGGGGGCAATGCCCACCCAAATTGAATGCTGTACCTCCTCAAAAAATATTGATATGATCATAGGCTTTAAAAATAATAAATAAAATAATGAATTGTTATGTAATGCTGCATGCTGGGGGCGGAGTTATCTGCAGAACTGTGAGGTCGCATCACACATCTGCAAGGAGCTCCATGTCTTAACCTCTTATTTGGAATTGGAAGTTAATTAGAGACTTTTTGGACTTGTCTTTAACCCTATTAATTTTACCTAACTATCGTGAGTTACTCATTTTCTTAAACAATAGACAATGATAAGAATATGATTGTATCATATAAATATGTCTATAAATGGTTACCGACTTCTATCGACACCTCAAAAGTGCACTGTGATCTTAGGCCGGGCCTAACAAAGAGGTTAATTGCATTGGGGGGTTTGGGGTGCATGCTGTTTTAGGGGACATGATTGAGATTTGAGAATGAGTTTTGGATCATGGTGATTAAGGGGTGAATTGTTTTTAAGGAGCTATTGCACTGGGGGTCTCAAGTTTAATGGCTCAGTTTTAGTGCACTGCATAGGATTTAGACTTAATTCGTCTACCTAGTGATTTAGCACATATTCTCTAAATGTTAATAGTGGGGTATAAGCCAGTCAGAAGCTACACTTTTCTGCAGAATGTGTAGGTCTGCTTTTATTTTGATTCTCATACATGCTTTGTAAATGCGTGCCCCCTCGTGGAAAAAAAATGCCCCCCCATTTCATTCATTTTGGAGCCGACCCTGGTGGTGCCTGTTCTGCCTGGCTGGTCCGGTTAGGGCGCTGAATGATTACATTATTATTTCTGTTTTCTTAGCTTGTTTTTACAAGTTTCAGCTAGGCATTCTGAGAGGACCTGAGGGTCCGTGGGGCATGGGAGACTGGTTAAGTTCTCATCACCTTTCGAGCTGGTCGTCTGGGACTCGGTGGAGTTCTATTGCGTCACACTCCATTAGTTCCGATATCGTTGGGATTGAGTGTTTTCTTCCCAGTGTGGGTTGAAGATTTGGAAGATTTGGAGCCTCCTTGCCGCCGTTTAGGGTGGTCTTGCCTTCCGGGGCTATTGGAATTCTCCTTTTGGACTTTTTCTTTTTTGAGAACTCTTCCTTCGGGTTGAGATCTCTGGACTTTGTCCGTTTCTCCTTAGCAGTAAAAGCCACCTTATGGGAGAGGCTTGCGGTCTTTTCCTACTCTGGGAGTTAGTCGTTCCTTTATTGGAATTATGGGCTATATGGTTTCCTTATCCTGGCTCCGTCTAGGGGTTGTTCCGGGGTTTGGGATGCTATGCATTATTTTTCCTTGGATGTAGGCCTCTGGTTTTGTCCCTGAGGAGAATATGGAGACTAGCCTCTGTTTACTCGCTCTTCATGTAACTTCGTTCCCAATGTTTCCCCTTAGTCCTGGAAGTTTGGGCGTGCCCTAGCTCTTTTAGGATTGGACTTCTGTAAGGGATGTTCTCTTCCATTTGGGTTTGGATTTATGAATGAGTCTTAGACCCATTCTCTGGATTAGTTTCTTCCCTTGTGAGGTATGTTTTATTCAGATGGGGCTCGTGCCATGGTTTCACTACCTGGATCCCGCTGTGGGAGTGGGTACTCTTTCTCATGGCCTTATCTGGCATTTTCCCGGAATTATATGATCCTGTGGCTAGTTCAAGAGCTCCAGTTCTTCAGGAAACATAGGCTATAACTTATGGTCTCGCTAGTTTCCTAGCAGCTTGGTCAGGAGTTCTGGGCAGTTAGGTCCCTCATGGCCTGCCTTATTTTAAATGTTTTGTACTTCCTTTCTCGGGAGTCCCTTTTCGTTTTCATCAGTGGCGCCTGGATGTTTTCATTCGGCTCAGGTTAAGGCTTTGACCTTGTGAGCATGTGCGCTGTTCTTTATCTGTGCCCTTCCTTGGGTTGTTTTGCCTTCTAAGAGGTGGGGTTTTCCTCTCTCTGGAGGGTGGTTGTCCTGTCCTGTGTGCAGGTGATTGGAACAGGTGGTTTATCCTGTAAGAAGAACAGTCTGCTTTTCTGGGGTTGTTCTTTTCCGTCTGTGGTTTTGCAGTCTCCATGTGGGCTCATAGGGCTCTTCTGCCTTTTTATGCCTATCTCTATGGGGTTCTCCTTGGGAGTACCTGAGTAGGTGCTGTGTTGAGACTGTCATAGGGTGTCGGGATAGATTTTATAGGACTCTTCTGTCTTTTTCTGCCTATCTCTATGGGTTCTCCTTGGGAGTACCTGTTTGTAGGTGCTTTGGAGGGTATCCGAGTTCTGTTGGCGTCTCTGAGGCTTTTTCCATTCTGCCCTGTTATCTAGGGGCTGGTGTTTGGGTCCTTTCTGTTTCCCTGTCTTTCAGACCTGCGTGTTGCATGGGATGGTCCCGTGTTGGAACCAGATCTGAGGTTTGTCCTTGGTTCATGGAAGTACAGAAGCTTCTTTGAGGTTTCTGGGTTCCTCGTGTTCCAGATACGTTTATGGTTCTAGCGACTTTTGGATAGCCTACAGGGTGTCCACTGCCTAGTGGATGTTATCAGTATGTAGGTTGGTATTGATTATCCATTTTTGGCTGTTTTTTTACTTGTTTGCAAGTGTTTTAGTTTCAAAGTCATCCTGGTATGACTGCAGCGTGTGGTTTCCAGAGGTTGCTTCTCTGGGTTTGATACACGTGTTCGCTTGGGAATATTTTGATATTCTGAGTTCCTGATGACTGGGGACTCTGGTTTCAGTCGTTTTTTTCAGGGCAGTTGCTTGTTTTTTGGAGAAGGTTTTCTTCTCTGTTCTGATTCCGGGTCTCAACTTTGGGGTTCTGTACAGTTTGGGGTCTGGGCTTTGCCCTTCCTTGTTTTTTAGGAACCCTTAGGGTCTCGGTGAGCTTAGCTCACTTTTTGGGGTTTTCCATTTTTATTTGGATCCTATTGTACCCTGTTTAGGGTCTTCCGGGAATCCTTGTTTGTTCCTCCATGTCCTCTCCCTTTTGGGAGTTTTCTATTGTTGTTCCCCTTTTTCTTGAAAGGGGGTGTGGTTGAGGACTGACCTTGGGTGACGGTGTCTCCTGGAGGCGTGTTGGCTCAGTTGAGTTTGTTTTCTGCGGTCTCTAGCAAGGCTTGTGGACTATCTTCGGGTCAGTGTCCTTGGGGCCTTTTTCTTTTTCAAGTGTTCTCTTGGCTACGGTCAAAGCAGGATTTTTGTTGGGGGTGTTAAAGGCCTGGTGCCCTCAGAGTGGGCCGCCTTTTGTACCCTACCGTTTTAGCATTCAGTGTACTCTATAGCTTGGGTATTGTTTTCACAAAAGTAATGAATGCAGCTGTGGACTCTTTCCATTTAGGAAGAAAAACAAATTATGCTTACCTGATAATTTTGTTTTCTTCAGATGTAAAGAGTCCACAGCTCCCCGTCTGTGTTTTTCTGTGGGGCGGCTGTATTTTAAGTTCTTCTGGCACCTATTCACCCTGATATTTCTTCTACTGTTCCTTGTTCCTCGGCAGAATGACTGGGGGATGAGGGGAGGAGGATTTAAGCCTTTGGATAGAGTGTCTTTGCCGCCTCCTGGTGGCCAGGTTCTGAATTCCCAAAAGTAATGCAGCTGTGGACTCTTTCCATCTGAAGAAAAGAAAATTATCAGATAAGCATAATTTGTTATTTCAACTATAGTTTAATTTATATAAGAAAGACATAGCAAATAGATTAAAGCAGTTTTCAAAATAAATTTTTTGCTACTTTGGTAGCTTTATTATATATCCTGTAGCTTTATTAGAAATAACATATTTTCAATATATTTAAGACAGCAGTCCATTCAAATAAGGGTGTCGTTACACCTGTAGGTTTTATATATAAATATATGTATAATACACCTGTAGATTATATACATATAAATATATGTATAATACACCTGTAGATTATATACATATAAATATATGTATAATACACCTGTAGATTATATACATATAAATATATGTATAATACACCTGTAGGTTATATACATATAAATATATGTATAATACACCTGTAGATTATATACATATAAATATATATATAATACACCTGTAGATTATATACATATAAATATATGTATAATACACCTGTAGATTATATACATATAAATATATGTATAATACACCTGTAGATTATATACATATAAATATATGTATAATACACCTGTAGATTATATACATATAAATATATGTATAATACACCTGTAGATTATATACATATAAATATATGTATAATACACCTGTAGATTATATACATATAAATATATGTATAATACACCTGTAGATTATATACATATAAATATATGTATAATACACCTGTAGGTTAGATACATACAAATATATGTATAATTCACCTGTAGATTAATTTATATATAAATATATGTATAATACACCTGTAGATTATATACATATAAATATATGTATAATACACCTGTAGATTATATACATATAAATATATGTATAATACACCTGTAGGTTATATACATATAAATATATGTATAATACACCTGTAGGTTATATACATATAAATATATGTATAATACACCTGTAGATTAATTTATATATAAATATATGTATAATACACCTGTAGATTATATATATATATATATATATATAAATATATGTATAATACACCTGTAGATTAATTTATATATAAATATATGTATAATACACCTGTATATTATATACATATAAATATATGTATAATACACCTGTAGGTTATATACATATAAATATATGTATAATACACCTGTAGATTATATACATATAAATATATGTATAATACACCTGTAGGTTATATAAATATATGTATAATACACCTGTAGATTATATACATATAAATATATGTATAATACACCTGTAGATTATATACATATAAATATATGTATAATACACCTGTAGATTATATACATATAAATATATGAATAATACACCTGTAGATTATATACATATAAATATATGTATAATACACCTGTAGGTTATATACATATAAATATATGTATAATACACATGTAGATTATATACATATACATATATGTATAATACACATGTAGATTATATACATATAAATATATGTATAATACACCTGTAGATTATATACATATAAATATATGTATAATACACCTGTAGATTATATACATATAAATATATGTATAATACACCTGTAGATTATATACATATAAATATATGTATAATACACCTGTAGGTTATATACATATAAATATATGTATAATACACCTGTAGATTAATTTATATATAAATATATGTATAATACACCTGTAGATTATATATATATATATATATATATATATATATATAAATATATGTATAATACACCTGTAGATTAATTTATATATAAATATATGTATAATACACCTGTAGATTAATTTATATATATATATAGATAAAAGCAGCGTTGCTAAATAAAGTGTTGCTATATCTGTAACATTATAACATAAATAAATATATGTATAATACACCTGTAGATTATATACATATAAATATATGTATAATACACCTGTAGATTATATACATATAAATATATGTATAATACACCTGTAGATTAATTTACATATAAATATATGTATAATACACCTGTAGATTATATACATATAAATATATGTATAATACACCTGTAGATTATATACATATAAATATATGTATAATACACCTGTAGATTATATACATATAAATATATGTATAATACACCTGTAGATTAATTTATATATAAATATATGTATAATACACCTGTATATTATATACATATAAATATATGTATAATACACCTGTAGGTTATATACATATAAATATATGTATAATACACCTGTAGATTAATATATGTATAATACACCTGTAGATTATATACATATAAATATATGTATAATACACCTGTAGATTATATACATATAAATATATGTATAATACACCTGTAGATTATATACATATAAATATATGTATAATACACCTGTAGATTATATACATATAAATATATGTATAATACACCTGTAGGTTATATACATATAAATATATGTATAATACACCTGTAGATTATATACATATAAATATATGTATAATACACATGTAGATTATATACATATAAATATATGTATAATACACCTGTAGATTATATACATATAAATATATGTATAATACACCTGTAGATTATATACATATAAATATATGTATAATACACCTGTAGGTTATATACATATAAATATATGTATAATACACCTGTAGATTAATTCATATATAAATATATGTATAATACACCTGTAGATTATATATATATATATATATATATAAATATATGTATAATACACCTGTAGATTAATTTATATATAAATATATGTATAATACACCTGTAGATTAATTTATATATATATAGATAAAAGCAGCGTTGCTAAATAAAGTGTTGCTATATCTGTAACATTATAACATAAATAAATATATGTATAATACACCTGTAGATTATATACATATAAATATATGTATAATACACCTGTAGATTATATACATATAAATATATGTATAATACACCTGTAGATTAATTTACATATAAATATATGTATAATACACCTGTAGATTATATACATATAAATATATGTATAATACACCTGTAGATTATATACATATAAATATATGTATAATACACCTGTAGATTAATTTATATATATATGTATAATACACCTGTAGGTTATATACATATAAATATATGTATAATACACCTGTAGATTAATTTATATATAAATAGATAAAAGCAGCGTTGCTAAATAAAGTGTTGCTATAGCTGTAACATTATAACATAAATAAATATATGTATAATACACCTGTAGATTAATTTATATATAAATATATGTATAATACACCTGTAGATTATATACATATAAATATATGTATAATACACCTGTAAATTATATACATATAAATATATGTATAATATACCTGTAGGTTATATACATATAAATATATGTATAATACACCTGTAGGTTATATACATATAAATATATGTATAATACACCTGTAGGTTATATACATATAAATATATGTATAATACACCTGTAGATTAATTTATTTATAAATATATGTGTAATACACCTGTAGATTATATACATATAAATATATGTATAATACACCTGTAGATTAATTTATATATAAATATATGTATAATACACCTGTATATTATATACATATAAATATATGTATAATACACCTGTAGGTTATATACATATAAATATATGTATAATACACCTGTAGATTAATATATGTATAATACACCTGTAGATTATATACATATAAATATATGTATAATACACCTGTAGATTATATACATATAAATATATGTATAATACACCTGTAGATTATATACATATAAATATATGTATAATACACCTGTAGATTATATACATATAAATATATGTATAATACACCTGTAGGTTATATACATATAAATATATGTATAATACACCTGTAGATTATATACATATAAATATATGTATAATACACATGTAGATTATATACATATAAATATATGTATAATACACCTGTAGATTATATACATATAAATATATGTATAATACACCTGTAGATTATATACATATAAATATATGTATAATACACCTGTAGGTTATATACATATAAATATATGTATAATACACCTGTAGATTAATTTATATATAAATATATGTATAATACACCTGTAGATTATATATATATATATATATATATATATATATATAAAAATATATGAATAATACACCTGTAGATTAATTTATATATAAATATATGTATAATACACCTGTAGATTAATTTATATATATATAGATAAAAGCAGTGTTGCTAAATAAAGTGTTGCTATATCTGTAACATTATAACATAAATAAATATATGTATAATACACCTGTAGATTATATACATATAAATATATGTATAATACACCTGTAGATTATATACATATAAATATATGTATAATACACCTGTAGATTAATTTACATATAAATATATGTATAATACACCTGTAGATTATATACATATAAATATATGTATAATACACCTGTAGATTATATACATATAAATATATGTATAATACACCTGTAGATTAATTTATATATATATGTATAATACACCTGTAGGTTATATACATATAAATATATGTATAATACACCTGTAGATTAATTTATATATAAATAGATAAAAGCAGCGTTGCTAAATAAAGTGTTGCTATAGCTGTAACATTATAACATAAATAAATATATGTATAATACACCTGTAGATTAATTTATATATAAATATATGTATAATACACCTGTAGATTATATACATATAAATATATGTATAATACACCTGTAAATTATATACATATAAATATATGTATAATATACCTGTAGGTTATATACATATAAATATATGTATAATACACCTGTAGGTTATATACATATAAATATATGTATAATACACCTGTAGGTTATATACATATAAATATATGTATAATACACCTGTAGATTAATTTATTTATAAATATATGTGTAATACACCTGTAGATTATATACATATAAATATATGTATAATACACCTGTAGATTATATACATATAAATATATGTATAATACACCTGTAGATTATATACATATAAATATATGTATAATACACCTGTAGATTATATACATATAAATATATGTATAATACACCTGTAGATTATATACATATAAATATATGTATGATAAACCTGTAGGTTAATTTATTTATAAATATATGTGTAATACACCTGTAGATTATATACATATAAATATATGTATAATACACCTGTAGATTATATACATATAAATATATGTATAATACACCTGTAGATTATATACATATAAATATATGTATAATACACCTGTAGATTATATACATATAAATATATGTATAATACACATGTAGATTATATACATATAAATATATGTATAATACACCTGTAGATTAATTTATATATAAATATATGTATAATACACCTGTAGATTAATTTATTTATAAATATATGTGTAATACACCTGTAGATTATATACATATAAATATATGTATAATACACCTGTAGGTTATATACATATAAATATATGTATAATACACCTGTAGGTTATATACATATAAATATATGTATAATACACCTGTAGATTAATTTATATATAAATATATGTATAATACACCTGTAGATTATATATATATATATATATATATATATATAAATATATGTATAATACACCTGTAGATTAATTTATATATAAATATATGTATAATACACCTGTATTTTATATACATATAAATATATGTATAATACACCTGTAGGTTATATACATATAAATATATGTATAATACACCTGTAGATTATATACATATAAATATATGTATAATACACCTGTAGGTTATATAAATATATGTATAATACACCTGTAGATTATATACATATAAATATATGTATAATACACCTGTAGATTATATACATATAAATATATGTATAATACACCTGTAGATTATATACATATAAATATATGTATAATACACCTGTAGATTATATACATATAAATATATGTATAATACACCTGTAGGTTATATACATATAAATATATGTATAATACACCTGTAGATTATATACATATAAATATATGTATAATACACATGTAGATTATATACATATAAATATATGTATAATACACCTGTAGATTATATACATATAAATATATGTATAATACACCTGTAGATTATATACATATAAATATATGTATAATACACCTGTAGATTAATTTATATATAAATATATGTATAATACACCTGTAGATTATATATATATATATATATATATATATATATATATATATATATAAATATATGTATAATACACCTGTAGATTAATTTATATATAGAAATATATGTATAATACACCTGTAGATTAATTTATATATATATATATAGATAAAAGCAGCGTTGCTAAATAAAGTGTTGCTATATCTGTAACATTATAACATAAATAAATATATGTATAATACACCTGTAGATTATATACATATAAATATATGTATAATACACCTGTAGATTATATACATATAAATATATGTATAATACACCTGTAGATTAATTTACATATAAATATATGTATAATACACCTGTAGATTATATACATATAAATATATGTATAATACACCTGTAGATTAATTTATTTATAAATATATGTATAATACACCTGTAGATTATATACATATAAATATATGTATAATACACCTGTAGGTTATATACATATAAATATATGTATAATACACCTGTAGGTTATATACATATAAATATATGTATAATACACCTGTAGATTAATTTATATATAAATATATGTATGTATAATATACCTGTAGATTATATATATATATATATATATAAATATATGTATAATACACCTGTAGATTATATACATATAAATATATGTATAATACACCTGTAGATTATATACATATAAATATATGTATAATACACCTGTAGATTAATTTATATATATATGTATAATACACCTGTAGGTTATATACATATAAATATATGTATAATACACCTGTAGATTAATTTATATATAAATAGATAAAAGCAGCGTTGCTAAATAAAGTGTTGCTATAGCTGTAACATTATAACATAAATAAATATATGTATAATACACCTGTAGATTAATTTATATATAAATATATGTATAATACACCTGTAGATTATATACATATAAATATATGTATAATACACCTGTAAATTATATACATATAAATATATGTATAATACACCTGTAGGTTATATACATATAAATATATGTATAATACACCTGTAGATTATATACATATAAATATATGTATAATACACCTGTAGATTATATACATATAAATATATGTATAATACACCTGTAGGTTATATATATATAAATATATGTATAATACACCTGTAGATTAATTTATATATAAATATATGTATAATACACCTGTAAATTATATACATATAAATATATGTATAATACACCTGTAGATTAATTTATATATAAATATATGTATAATACACCTGTAGATTATATACATATAAATATATGTATAATACACCTGTAGATTAATTTATTTATAAATATATGTGTAATACACCTGTAGATTATATACATATAAATATATGTATAATACACCTGTAGATTATATACATATAAATATATGTATAATACACCTGTAGATTATATACATATAAATATATGTATAATACACCTGTAGGTTAATGATATACATATAAATATATGTATAATACACCTGTAGATTATATACATATAAATATATGTATGATAAACCTGAAGGTTAATTTATTTATAAATATATGTGTAATACACCTGTAGATTATATACATATAAATATATGTATAATACACCTGTAGATTATATACATATAAATATATGTATAATACACCTGTAGGTTATATACATATAAATATATGTATAATACACCTGTAGATTATATACATATAAATATATGTATAATACACCTGTAGGTTATATAAATATATGTATAATACACCTGTAGATTATATACATATAAATATATGTATAATACACCTGTAGGTTATATACATATAAATATATGTATAATACACCTGTAGATTATATACATATAAATATATGTATAATACACATGTAGATTATATACATATAAATATATGTATAATACACCTGTAGATTATATACATATAAATATATGTATAATACACCTGTAGATTATATACATATAAATATATGTATAATACACCTGTAGATTATATACATATAAATATATGTATAATACACCTGTAGATTAATTTATTTATAAATATATGTATAATACACCTGTAGATTATATATATATATATATATATATATATATATATATATATGTATAATACACCTGTAGATTCATTTATATATAAATATATGTATAATACACCTGTAGATTATATACATATAAATATATGTATAATACACCTGTAGATTAATTTATTTATAAATATATGTATAATACACCTGTAGATTATATACATATAAATATATGTATAATACACCTGTAGGTTATATACATATAAATATATGTATAATACACCTGTAGGTTATATACATATAAATATATGTATAATACACCTGTAGATTAATTTATATATAAATATATGTATGTATAATATACCTGTAGATTATATATATATATATATATATATAAATATATGTATAATACACCTGTAGATTATATACATATAAATATATGTATAATACACCTGTAGATTATATACATATAAATATATGTATAATACACCTGTAGATTAATTTATATATATATGTATAATACACCTGTAGGTTATATACATATAAATATATGTATAATACACCTGTAGATTAATTTATATATAAATAGATAAAAGCAGCGTTGCTAAATAAAGTGTTGCTATAGCTGTAACATTATAACATAAATAAATATATGTATAATACACCTGTAGATTAATTTATATATAAATATATGTATAATACACCTGTAGATTATATACATATAAATATATGTATAATACACCTGTAAATTATATACATATAAATATATGTATAATACACCTGTAGGTTATATACATATAAATATATGTATAATACACCTGTAGATTATATACATATAAATATATGTATAATACACCTGTAGATTATATACATATAAATATATGTATAATACACCTGTAGGTTATATATATATAAATATATGTATAATACACCTGTAGATTAATTTATATATAAATATATGTATAATACACCTGTAAATTATATACATATAAATATATGTATAATACACCTGTAGATTAATTTATATATAAATATATGTATAATACACCTGTAGATTATATACATATAAATATATGTATAATACACCTGTAGATTAATTTATTTATAAATATATGTGTAATACACCTGTAGATTATATACATATAAATATATGTATAATACACCTGTAGATTATATACATATAAATATATGTATAATACACCTGTAGATTATATACATATAAATATATGTATAATACACCTGTAGGTTAATGATATACATATAAATATATGTATAATACACCTGTAGATTATATACATATAAATATATGTATGATAAACCTGGAGGTTAATTTATTTATAAATATATGTGTAATACACCTGTAGATTATATACATATAAATATATGTATAATACACCTGTAGATTATATACATATAAATATATGTATAATACACCTGTAGGTTATATACATATAAATATATGTATAATACACCTGTAGATTATATACATATAAATATATGTATAATACACCTGTAGGTTATATAAATATATGTATAATACACCTGTAGATTATATACATATAAATATATGTATAATACACCTGTAGGTTATATACATATAAATATATGTATAATACACCTGTAGATTATATACATATAAATATATGTATAATACACATGTAGATTATATACATATAAATATATGTATAATACACCTGTAGATTATATACATATAAATATATGTATAATACACCTGTAGATTATATACATATAAATATATGTATAATACACCTGTAGATTATATACATATAAATATATGTATAATACACCTGTAGATTAATTTATATATAAATATATGTATAATACACCTGTAGATTATATATATATATATATATATATATATATATATATATATATATATATATATGTATAATACACCTGTAGATTCATTTATATATAAATATATGTATAATACACCTGTAGATTAATTTATATATATATAGATAAAAGCAGCATTGCTAAATAAAGTGTTGCTATATCTGTAACATTATAACATAAATAAATATATGTATAATACACCTGTAGATTATATACATATAAATATATGTATAATACACCTGTAGATTATATACATATAAATATATGTATAATACACCTGTAGATTAATTTACATATAAATATATGTATAATACACCTGTAGATTATATACATATAAATATATGTATAATACACCTGTAGATTATATACATATAAATATATGTATAATACACCTGTAGATTAATTTATATATAAATATATGTATAATACACCTGTAGATTATATACATATAAATATATGTATAATACACCTGTAGATTAATTTATTTATAAATATATGTATAATACACCTGTAGATTAATTTATATATATATGTATAATACACCTGTAGGTTATATACATATAAATATATGTATAATACACCTGTAGATTAATTTATATATAAATAGATAAAAGCAGCGTTGCTAAATAAAGTGTTGCTATAGCTGTAACATTATAACATAAATAAATATATGTATAATACACCTGTAGATTAATTTATATATAAATATATGTATAATACACCTGTAGATTATATACATATAAATATATGTATAATACACCTGTAAATTATATACATATAAATATATGTATAATATACCTGTAGGTTATATACATATAAATATATGTATAATACACCTGTAGGTTATATACATATAAATATATGTATAATACACCTGTAGGTTATATACATATAAATATATGTATAATACACCTGTAGATTAATTTATTTATAAATATATGTGTAATACACCTGTAGATTATATACATATAAATATATGTATAATACACCTGTAGATTATATACATATAAATATATGTATAATACACCTGTAGATTATATACATATAAATATATGTATAATACACCTGTAGATTATATACATATAAATATATGTATAATACACCTGTAGATTATATACATATAAATATATGTATGATAAACCTGTAGGTTAATTTATTTATAAATATATGTGTAATACACCTGTAGATTATATACATATAAATATATGTATAATACACCTGTAGATTATATACATATAAATATATGTATAATACACCTGTAGATTATATACATATAAATATATGTATAATACACCTGTAGATTATATACATATAAATATATGTATAATACACATGTAGATTATATACATATAAATATATGTATAATACACCTGTAGATTAATTTATATATAAATATATGTATAATACACCTGTAGATTAATTTATTTATAAATATATGTGTAATACACCTGTAGATTATATACATATAAATATATGTATAATACACCTGTAGGTTATATACATATAAATATATGTATAATACACCTGTAGATTAATTTATATATAAATATATGTATAATACACCTGTAGATTATATATATATATATATATATATATATATATATATATAAATATATGTATAATACACCTGTAGATTAATTTATATATAAATATATGTATAATACACCTGTATTTTATATACATATAAATATATGTATAATACACCTGTAGGTTATATACATATAAATATATGTATAATACACCTGTAGATTATATACATATAAATATATGTATAATACACCTGTAGGTTATATAAATATATGTATAATACACCTGTAGATTATATACATATAAATATATGTATAATACACCTGTAGATTATATACATATAAATATATGTATAATACACCTGTAGATTATATACATATAAATATATGTATAATACACCTGTAGATTATATACATATAAATATATGTATAATACACCTGTAGATTATATACATATAAATATATGTATAATACACCTGTAGGTTATATACATATAAATATATGTATAATACACCTGTAGATTATATACATATAAATATATGTATAATACACATGTAGATTATATACATATAAATATATGTATAATACACCTGTAGATTATATACATATAAATATATGTATAATACACCTGTAGATTATATACATATAAATATATGTATAATACACCTGTAGATTAATTTATATATAAATATATGTATAATACACCTGTAGATTATATATATATATATATATATATATATATATATATATATATATATATATATATATATATAAATATATGTATAATACACCTGTAGATTAATTTATATATAGAAATATATGTATAATACACCTGTAGATTAATTTATATATATATATATATATAGATAAAAGCAGCGTTGCTAAATAAAGTGTTGCTATATCTGTAACATTATAACATAAATAAATATATGTATAATACACCTGTAGATTATATACATATAAATATATGTATAATACACCTGTAGATTATATACATATAAATATATGTATAATACACCTGTAGATTAATTTACATATAAATATATGTATAATACACCTGTAGATTATATACATATAAATATATGTATAATACACCTGTAGATTAATTTATTTATAAATATATGTATAATACACCTGTAGATTATATACATATAAATATATGTATAATACACCTGTAGGTTATATACATATAAATATATGTATAATACACCTGTAGGTTATATACATATAAATATATGTATAATACACCTGTAGATTAATTTATATATAAATATATGTATGTATAATATACCTGTAGATTATATATATATATATATATATATATAAATATATGTATAATACACCTGTAGATTATATACATATAAATATATGTATAATACACCTGTAGATTATATACATATAAATATATGTATAATACACCTGTAGATTAATTTATATATATATGTATAATACACCTGTAGGTTATATACATATAAATATATGTATAATACACCTGTAGATTAATTTATATATAAATAGATAAAAGCAGCGTTGCTAAATAAAGTGTTGCTATAGCTGTAACATTATAACATAAATAAATATATGTATAATACACCTGTAGATTAATTTATATATAAATATATGTATAATACACCTGTAGATTATATACATATAAATATATGTATAATACACCTGTAAATTATATACATATAAATATATGTATAATACACCTGTAGGTTATATACATATAAATATATGTATAATACACCTGTAGATTATATACATATAAATATATGTATAATACACCTGTAGATTATATACATATAAATATATGTATAATACACCTGTAGGTTATATATATATAAATATATGTATAATACACCTGTAGATTAATTTATATATAAATATATGTATAATACACCTGTAAATTATATACATATAAATATATGTATAATACACCTGTAGATTAATTTATATATAAATATATGTATAATACACCTGTAGATTATATACATATAAATATATGTATAATACACCTGTAGATTAATTTATTTATAAATATATGTGTAATACACCTGTAGATTATATACATATAAATATATGTATAATACACCTGTAGATTATATACATATAAATATATGTATAATACACCTGTAGATTATATACATATAAATATATGTATAATACACCTGTAGGTTAATGATATACATATAAATATATGTATAATACACCTGTAGATTATATACATATAAATATATGTATGATAAACCTGAAGGTTAATTTATTTATAAATATATGTGTAATACACCTGTAGATTATATACATATAAATATATGTATAATACACCTGTAGATTATATACATATAAATATATGTATAATACACCTGTAGGTTATATACATATAAATATATGTATAATACACCTGTAGATTATATACATATAAATATATGTATAATACACCTGTAGGTTATATAAATATATGTATAATACACCTGTAGATTATATACATATAAATATATGTATAATACACCTGTAGGTTATATACATATAAATATATGTATAATACACCTGTAGATTATATACATATAAATATATGTATAATACACATGTAGATTATATACATATAAATATATGTATAATACACCTGTAGATTATATACATATAAATATATGTATAATACACCTGTAGATTATATACATATAAATATATGTATAATACACCTGTAGATTATATACATATAAATATATGTATAATACACCTGTAGATTAATTTATATATAAATATATGTATAATACACCTGTAGATTATATATATATATATATATATATATATATATATATGTATAATACACCTGTAGATTCATTTATATATAAATATATGTATAATACACCTGTAGATTATATACATATAAATATATGTATAATACACCTGTAGATTAATTTATTTATAAATATATGTATAATACACCTGTAGATTATATACATATAAATATATGTATAATACACCTGTAGGTTATATACATATAAATATATGTATAATACACCTGTAGGTTATATACATATAAATATATGTATAATACACCTGTAGATTAATTTATATATAAATATATGTATGTATAATATACCTGTAGATTATATATATATATATATATATATATATATATAAATATATGTTTAATACACCTGTAGATTATATACATATAAATATATGTATAATACACCTGTAGATTATATACATATAAATATATGTATAATACACCTGTAGATTAATTTATATATATATGTATAATACACCTGTAGGTTATATACATATAAATATATGTATAATACACCTGTAGATTAATTTATATATAAATAGATAAAAGCAGCGTTGCTAAATAAAGTGTTGCTATAGCTGTAACATTATAACATAAATAAATATATGTATAATACACCTGTAGATTAATTTATATATAAATATATGTATAATACACCTGTAGATTATATACATATAAATATATGTATAATACACCTGTAAATTATATACATATAAATATATGTATAATACACCTGTAGGTTATATACATATAAATATATGTATAATACACCTGTAGATTATATACATATAAATATATGTATAATACACCTGTAGATTATATACATATAAATATATGTATAATACACCTGTAGGTTATATATATATAAATATATGTATAATACACCTGTAGATTAATTTATATATAAATATATGTATAATACACCTGTAAATTATATACATATAAATATATGTATAATACACCTGTAGATTAATTTATATATAAATATATGTATAATACACCTGTAGATTATATACATATAAATATATGTATAATACACCTGTAGATTAATTTATTTATAAATATATGTGTAATACACCTGTAGATTATATACATATAAATATATGTATAATACACCTGTAGATTATATACATATAAATATATGTATAATACACCTGTAGATTATATACATATAAATATATGTATAATACACCTGTAGGTTAATGATATACATATAAATATATGTATAATACACCTGTAGATTATATACATATAAATATATGTATGATAAACCTGAAGGTTAATTTATTTATAAATATATGTGTAATACACCTGTAGATTATATACATATAAATATATGTATAATACACCTGTAGATTATATACATATAAATATATGTATAATACACCTGTAGGTTATATACATATAAATATATGTATAATACACCTGTAGATTATATACATATAAATATATGTATAATACACCTGTAGGTTATATAAATATATGTATAATACACCTGTAGATTATATACATATAAATATATGTATAATACACCTGTAGGTTATATACATATAAATATATGTATAATACACCTGTAGATTATATACATATAAATATATGTATAATACACATGTAGATTATATACATATAAATATATGTATAATACACCTGTAGATTATATACATATAAATATATGTATAATACACCTGTAGATTATATACATATAAATATATGTATAATACACCTGTAGATTATATACATATAAATATATGTATAATACACCTGTAGATTATATACATATAAATATATGTATAATACACCTGTAGATTATATACATATAAATATATGTATAATACACCTGTAGATTAATTTATATATAAATATATGTATAATACACCTGTAGATTATATATATATATATATATATATATATATGTATAATACACCTGTAGATTCATTTATATATAAATATATGTATAATACACCTGTAGATTAATTTATATATAAATATATGTATAATACACCTGTAGATTATATATATATATATATATATATATATATGTATAATACACCTGTAGATTCATTTATATATAAATATATGTATAATACACCTGTAGATTATATACATATAAATATATGTATAATACACCTGTAGATTAATTTATTTATAAATATATGTATAATACACCTGTAGATTATATACATATAAATATATGTATAATACACCTGTAGGTTATATACATATAAATATATGTATAATACACCTGTAGGTTATATACATATAAATATATGTATAATACACCTGTAGATTAATTTATATATAAATATATGTATGTATAATATACCTGTAGATTATATATATATATATATATATATATATATATATATATATATATATATATATATATATAAATATATGTATAATACACCTGTAGATTATATACATATAAATATATGTATAATACACCTGTAGATTATATACATATAAATATATGTATAATACACCTGTAGATTAATTTATATATATATATGTATAATACACCTGTAGGTTATATACATATAAATATATGTATAATACACCTGTAGATTAATTTATATATAAATAGATAAAAGCAGCGTTGCTAAATAAAGTGTTGCTATAGCTGTAACATTATAACATAAATAAATATATGTATAATACACCTGTAGATTAATTTATATATAAATATATGTATAATACACCTGTAGATTATATACATATAAATATATGTATAATACACCTGTAAATTATATACATATAAATATATGTATAATACACCTGTAGGTTATATACATATAAATATATGTATAATACACCTGTAGATTATATACATATAAATATATGTATAATACACCTGTAGATTATATACATATAAATATATGTATAATACACCTGTAGGTTATATATATATAAATATATGTATAATACACCTGTAGATTAATTTATATATAAATATATGTATAATACACCTGTAAATTATATACATATAAATATATGTATAATACACCTGTAGATTAATTTATATATAAATATATGTATAATACACCTGTAGATTATATACATATAAATATATGTATAATACACCTGTAGATTAATTTATTTATAAATATATGTGTAATACACCTGTAGATTATATACATATAAATATATGTATAATACACCTGTAGATTATATACATATAAATATATGTATAATACACCTGTAGATTATATACATATAAATATATGTATAATACACCTGTAGGTTAATGATATACATATAAATATATGTATAATACACCTGTAGATTATATACATATAAATATATGTATGATAAACCTGAAGGTTAATTTATTTATAAATATATGTGTAATACACCTGTAGATTATATACATATAAATATATGTATAATACACCTGTAGATTATATACATATAAATATATGTATAATACACCTGTAGGTTATATACATATAAATATATGTATAATACACCTGTAGATTATATACATATAAATATATGTATAATACACCTGTAGGTTTATATAAATATATGTATAATACACCTGTAGATTATATACATATAAATATATGTATAATACACCTGTAGGTTATATACATATAAATATATGTATAATACACCTGTAGATTATATACATATAAATATATGTATAATACACATGTAGATTATATACATATAAATATATGTATAATACACCTGTAGATTATATACATATAAATATATGTATAATACACCTGTAGATTATATACATATAAATATATGTATAATACACCTGTAGATTATATACATATAAATATATGTATAATACACCTGTAGATTAATTTATTTATAAATATATGTATAATACACCTGTAGATTATATATATATATATATATATATATATATATATATATGTATAATACACCTGTAGATTCATTTATATATAAATATATGTATAATACACCTGTAGATTAATTTATATATATATAGATAAAAGCAGCGTTGCTAAATAAAGTGTTGCTATATCTGTAACATTATAACATAAATAAATATATGTATAATAACACCTGTAGATTATATACATATAAATATATGTATAATACACCTGTAGATTATATACATATAAATATATGTATAATACACCTGTAGATTAATTTATATATAAATATATGTATAATACACCTGTAGATTATATACATATAAATATATGTATAATACACCTGTAGATTATATACATATAAATATATGTATAATACACCTGTAGATTAATTTATATATAAATATATGTATAATACACCTGTAGATTATATACATATAAATATATGTATAATACACCTGTAGATTAATTTATTTATAAATATATGTATAATACACCTGTAGATTATATACATATAAATATATGTATAATACACCTGTAGGTTATATACATATAAATATATGTATAATACACCTGTAGGTTATATACATATAAATATATGTATAATACACCTGTAGATTAATTTATATATAAATATATGTATGTATAATACACCTGTAGATTATATATATATATATATATATATATAAATATATGTATAATACACCTGTAGATTAATTTATATATAAATATATGTATAATACACCTGTATATTATATACATATAAATATATGTATAATACACCTGTAGGTTATATACATATAAATATATGTATAATACACCTGTAGATTATATACATATAAATATATGTATAATACACCTGTAGATTATATACATATAAATATATGTATAATACACCTGTAGATTATATACATATAAATATATGTATAATACACCTGTAGATTAATTTATATATAAATAGATAAAAGTAGCGTTGCTAAATAAAGTGTTGCTATAGCTGTAACATTATAACATAAATAAATATATGTATAATACACCTGTAGATTAATTTATATATAAATATATGTATAATATACCTGTAGATTATATACATATAAATATATGTATAATACACCTGTAGATTATATACATATAAATATATGTATAATACACCTGTAGATTAATTTATATATAAATATATGTATAATACACCTGTAGATTATATATATATATATATATATAAATATATGTATAATACACCTGTAGATTAATTTATATATAAATATATGTATAATACACCTGTAGATTAATTTATATATATATATAGATAAATGCAGCGTTGCTAAATAAAGTGTTGCTATATCTGTAACATTATAACATAAATAAATATATGTATAATACACCTGTAGATTATATACATATAAATATATGTATAATACACCTGTAGATTATATACATATAAATATATGTATAATACACCTGTAGATTAATTTACATATAAATATATGTATAATACACCTGTAGATTATATACATATAAATATATGTATAATACACCTGTAGATTATATACATATAAATATATGTATAATACACCTGTAGATTAATTTATATATAAATATATGTATAATACACCTGTAGATTATATAAATATAAATATATGTATAATACACCTGTAGATTATATACATATAAATATATGTATAATACACCTGTAGATTAATTTATATATAAATATATGTATAATACACCTGTAGATTATATACATATAAATATATGTATAATACACCTGTAGATTAATTTATTTATAAATATATGTATAATACACCTGTAGATTAATTTATATATAAATATATGTATGTATAATACACCTGTAGATTATATATATATATATATATATATATAAATATATGTATAATACACCTGTAGATTAATTTATATATAATATATGTATAATACACCTGTATATTATATACATATAAATATATGTATAATACACCTGTAGGTTATATACATATAAATATATGTGTAATACACCTGTAGATTATATACATATAAATATATGTATAATACACCTGTAGATTATATACATATAAATATATGTATAATACACCTGTAGATTAATTTATATATATATATATATGTATAATACACCTGTAGGTTATATACATATAAATATATGTATAATACACCTGTAGATTAATTTATATATAAATAGATAAAAGCAGCGTTGCTAAATAAAGTGTTGCTATAGCTGTAACATTATAACATAAATAAATATATGTATAATACACCTGTAGATTAATTTATATATAAATATATGTATAATATACCTGTAGATTATATACATATAAATATATGTATAATACACCTGTAGATTATATACATATAAATATATGTATAATACACCTGTAGATTAATTTATATATAAATATATGTATAATACACCTGTAGATTATATATATATATATATAAATATATGTATAATACACCTGTAGATTAATTTATATATAATATATGTATAATACACCTGTAGATTATATACATATAAATATATGTATAATACACCTGTAGATTATATACATATAAATATATGTATAATACACCTGTAGATTAATTTACATATAAATATATGTATAATACACCTGTAGATTATATACATATAAATATATGTATAATACACCTGTAGATTATATACATATAAATATATGTATAATACACCTGTAGATTAATTTATATATAAATATATGTATAATACACCTGTAGATTATATACATATAAATATATGTATAATACACCTGTAGATTAATTTATATATAAATATATGTATAATACACCTGTAGATTATATACATATAAATATATGTATAATACACCTGTAGGTTATATACATATAAATATATGTATAATACACCTGTAGGTTATATACATATAAATATATGTATAATACACCTGTAGGTTATATAAATATATGTATAATACACCTGTAGATTATATACATATAAATATATGTATAATACACCTGTAGATATATACATATAAATATATGTATAATACACCTGTAGATTATATATATATAAATTTATGTATAATACACCTGTAGATTATATACATATAAATATATGTATAATACACCTGTAGATTATATACATATAAATATATGTATAATACACCTGTAGGTTATATACATATAAATATATGTATAATACACCTGTAGAATATATACATATAAATATACGTATAATACACCTGTAGATTAATTTATATATAAATATATGTATGTATAATACACCTGTAGATTATATATATATATATATATTTATAATATATATATATATAATTAAAAATATATGTATAATACACCTGTAGATTATATACATATAAATATATGTATAATACACCTGTAGATTATATACATATAAATATATGTATAATACACCTGTAGATTATATACATATAAATATATGTATAATACACCTGTAGATTATATACATATAAATATATGTATAATACACCTGTAGGTTAGATACATACAAATATATGTATAATTCACCTGTAGATTAATTTATATATAAATATATGTATAATACACCTGTAGATTATATACATATAAATATATGTATAATACACCTGTAGATTATATACATATAAATATATGTATAATACACCTGTAGGTTATATACATATAAATATATGTATAATACACCTGTAGGTTATATACATATAAATATATGTATAATACACCTGTAGATTAATTTATATATAAATATATGTATAATACACCTGTAGATTATATATATATATATATATATATATAAATATATGTATAATACACCTGTAGATTAATTTATATATAAATATATGTATAATACACCTGTATATTATATACATATAAATATATGTATAATACACCTGTAGGTTATATACATATAAATATATGTATAATACACCTGTAGATTATATACATATAAATATATGTATAATACACCTGTAGGTTATATAAATATATGTATAATACACCTGTAGATTATATACATATAAATATATGTATAATACACCTGTAGATTATATACATATAAATATATGTATAATACACCTGTAGATTATATACATATAAATATATGAATAATACACCTGTAGATTATATACATATAAATATATGTATAATACACCTGTAGGTTATATACATATAAAATATATGTATAATACACATGTAGATTATATACATATACATATATGTATAATACACATGTAGATTATATACATATAAATATATGTATAATACACCTGTAGATTATATACATATAAATATATGTATAATACACCTGTAGATTATATACATATAAATATATGTATAATACACCTGTAGATTATATACATATAAATATATGTATAATACACCTGTAGGTTATATACATATAAATATATGTATAATACACCTGTAGATTAATTTATATATAAATATATGTATAATACACCTGTAGATTATATATATATATATATATATATATATATATATAAATATATGTATAATACACCTGTAGATTAATTTATATATAAATATATGTATAATACACCTGTAGATTAATTTATATATATATATAGATAAAAGCAGCGTTGCTAAATAAAGTGTTGCTATATCTGTAACATTATAACATAAATAAATATATGTATAATACACCTGTAGATTATATACATATAAATATATGTATAATACACCTGTAGATTATATACATATAAATATATGTATAATACACCTGTAGATTAATTTACATATAAATATATGTATAATACACCTGTAGATTATATACATATAAATATATGTATAATACACCTGTAGATTATATACATATAAATATATGTATAATACACCTGTAGATTATATACATATAAATATATGTATAATACACCTGTAGATTAATTTATATATAAATATATGTATAATACACCTGTATATTATATACATATAAATATATGTATAATACACCTGTAGGTTATATACATATTAAATATATGTATAATACACCTGTAGATTAATATATGTATAATACACCTGTAGATTATATACATATAAATATATGTATAATACACCTGTAGATTATATACATATAAATATATGTATAATACACCTGTAGATTATATACATATAAATATATGTATAATACACCTGTAGATTATATACATATAAATATATGTATAATACACCTGTAGGTTATATACATATAAATATATGTATAATACACCTGTAGATTATATACATATAAATATATGTATAATACACATGTAGATTATATACATATAAATATATGTATAATACACCTGTAGATTATATACATATAAATATATGTATAATACACCTGTAGATTATATACATATAAATATATGTATAATACACCTGTAGGTTATATACATATAAATATATGTATAATACACCTGTAGATTAATTCATATATAAATATATGTATAATACACCTGTAGATTATATATATATATATATATATATAAATATATGTATAATACACCTGTAGATTAATTTATATATAAATATATGTATAATACACCTGTAGATTAATTTATATATATATAGATAAAAGCAGCGTTGCTAAATAAAGTGTTGCTATATCTGTAACATTATAACATAAATAAATATATGTATAATACACCTGTAGATTATATACATATAAATATATGTATAATACACCTGTAGATTATATACATATAAATATATGTATAATACACCTGTAGATTAATTTACATATAAATATATGTATAATACACCTGTAGATTATATACATATAAATATATGTATAATACACCTGTAGATTATATACATATAAATATATGTATAATACACCTGTAGATTAATTTATATATATATGTATAATACACCTGTAGGTTATATACATATAAATATATGTATAATACACCTGTAGATTAATTTATATATAAATAGATAAAAGCAGCGTTGCTAAATAAAGTGTTGCTATAGCTGTAACATTATAACATAAATAAATATATGTATAATACACCTGTAGATTAATTTATATATAAATATATGTATAATACACCTGTAGATTATATACATATAAATATATGTATAATACACCTGTAAATTATATACATATAAATATATGTATAATATACCTGTAGGTTATATACATATAAATATATGTATAATACACCTGTAGGTTATATACATATAAATATATGTATAATACACCTGTAGGTTATATACATATAAATATATGTATAATACACCTGTAGATTAATTTATTTATAAATATATGTGTAATACACCTGTAGATTATATACATATAAATATATGTATAATACACCTGTAGATTAATTTATATATAAATATATGTATAATACACCTGTATATTATATACATATAAATATATGTATAATACACCTGTAGGTTATATACATATAAATATATGTATAATACACCTGTAGATTAATATATGTATAATACACCTGTAGATTATATACATATAAATATATGTATAATACACCTGTAGATTATATACATATAAATATATGTATAATACACCTGTAGATTATATACATATAAATATATGTATAATACACCTGTAGATTATATACATATAAATATATGTATAATACACCTGTAGGTTATATACATATAAATATATGTATAATACACCTGTAGATTATATACATATAAATATATGTATAATACACATGTAGATTATATACATATAAATATATGTATAATACACCTGTAGATTATATACATATAAATATATGTATAATACACCTGTAGATTATATACATATAAATATATGTATAATACACCTGTAGGTTATATACATATAAATATATGTATAATACACCTGTAGATTAATTTATATATAAATATATGTATAATACACCTGTAGATTATATATATATATATATATATATATATATATATAAAAATATATGAATAATACACCTGTAGATTAATTTATATATAAATATATGTATAATACACCTGTAGATTAATTTATATATATATAGATAAAAGCAGTGTTGCTAAATAAAGTGTTGCTATATCTGTAACATTATAACATAAATAAATATATGTATAATACACCTGTAGATTATATACATATAAATATATGTATAATACACCTGTAGATTATATACATATAAATATATGTATAATACACCTGTAGATTAATTTACATATAAATATATGTATAATACACCTGTAGATTATATACATATAAATATATGTATAATACACCTGTAGATTATATACATATAAATATATGTATAATACACCTGTAGATTAATTTATATATATATGTATAATACACCTGTAGGTTATATACATATAAATATATGTATAATACACCTGTAGATTAATTTATATATAAATAGATAAAAGCAGCGTTGCTAAATAAAGTGTTGCTATAGCTGTAACATTATAACATAAATAAATATATGTATAATACACCTGTAGATTAATTTATATATAAATATATGTATAATACACCTGTAGATTATATACATATAAATATATGTATAATACACCTGTAAATTATATACATATAAATATATGTATAATATACCTGTAGGTTATATACATATAAATATATGTATAATACACCTGTAGGTTATATACATATAAATATATGTATAATACACCTGTAGGTTATATACATATAAATATATGTATAATACACCTGTAGATTAATTTATTTATAAATATATGTGTAATACACCTGTAGATTATATACATATAAATATATGTATAATACACCTGTAGATTATATACATATAAATATATGTATAATACACCTGTAGATTATATACATATAAATATATGTATAATACACCTGTAGATTATATACATATAAATATATGTATAATACACCTGTAGATTATATACATATAAATATATGTATGATAAACCTGTAGGTTAATTTATTTATAAATATATGTGTAATACACCTGTAGATTATATACATATAAATATATGTATAATACACCTGTAGATTATATACATATAAATATATGTATAATACACCTGTAGATTATATACATATAAATATATGTATAATACACCTGTAGATTATATACATATAAATATATGTATAATACACATGTAGATTATATACATATAAATATATGTATAATACACCTGTAGATTAATTTATATATAAATATATGTATAATACACCTGTAGATTAATTTATTTATAAATATATGTGTAATACACCTGTAGATTATATACATATAAATATATGTATAATACACCTGTAGGTTATATACATATAAATATATGTATAATACACCTGTAGGTTATATACATATAAATATATGTATAATACACCTGTAGATTAATTTATATATAAATATATGTATAATACACCTGTAGATTATATATATATATATATATATATATATATAAATATATGTATAATACACCTGTAGATTAATTTATATATAAATATATGTATAATACACCTGTATTTTATATACATATAAATATATGTATAATACACCTGTAGGTTATATACATATAAATATATGTATAATACACCTGTAGATTATATACATATAAATATATGTATAATACACCTGTAGGTTATATAAATATATGTATAATACACCTGTAGATTATATACATATAAATATATGTATAATACACCTGTAGATTATATACATATAAATATATGTATAATACACCTGTAGATTATATACATATAAATATATGTATAATACACCTGTAGATTATATACATATAAATATATGTATAATACACCTGTAGGTTATATACATATAAATATATGTATAATACACCTGTAGATTATATACATATAAATATATGTATAATACACATGTAGATTATATACATATAAATATATGTATAATACACCTGTAGATTATATACATATAAATATATGTATAATACACCTGTAGATTATATACATATAAATATATGTATAATACACCTGTAGATTAATTTATATATAAATATATGTATAATACACCTGTAGATTATATATATATATATATATATATATATATATATATATATATATAAATATATGTATAATACACCTGTAGATTAATTTATATATAGAAATATATGTATAATACACCTGTAGATTAATTTATATATATATATATAGATAAAAGCAGCGTTGCTAAATAAAGTGTTGCTATATCTGTAACATTATAACATAAATAAATATATGTATAATACACCTGTAGATTATATACATATAAATATATGTATAATACACCTGTAGATTATATACATATAAATATATGTATAATACACCTGTAGATTAATTTACATATAAATATATGTATAATACACCTGTAGATTATATACATATAAATATATGTATAATACACCTGTAGATTAATTTATTTATAAATATATGTATAATACACCTGTAGATTATATACATATAAATATATGTATAATACACCTGTAGGTTATATACATATAAATATATGTATAATACACCTGTAGGTTATATACATATAAATATATGTATAATACACCTGTAGATTAATTTATATATAAATATATGTATGTATAATATACCTGTAGATTATATATATATATATATATATAAATATATGTATAATACACCTGTAGATTATATACATATAAATATATGTATAATACACCTGTAGATTATATACATATAAATATATGTATAATACACCTGTAGATTAATTTATATATATATGTATAATACACCTGTAGGTTATATACATATAAATATATGTATAATACACCTGTAGATTAATTTATATATAAATAGATAAAAGCAGCGTTGCTAAATAAAGTGTTGCTATAGCTGTAACATTATAACATAAATAAATATATGTATAATACACCTGTAGATTAATTTATATATAAATATATGTATAATACACCTGTAGATTATATACATATAAATATATGTATAATACACCTGTAAATTATATACATATAAATATATGTATAATACACCTGTAGGTTATATACATATAAATATATGTATAATACACCTGTAGATTATATACATATAAATATATGTATAATACACCTGTAGATTATATACATATAAATATATGTATAATACACCTGTAGGTTATATATATATAAATATATGTATAATACACCTGTAGATTAATTTATATATAAATATATGTATAATACACCTGTAAATTATATACATATAAATATATGTATAATACACCTGTAGATTAATTTATATATAAATATATGTATAATACACCTGTAGATTATATACATATAAATATATGTATAATACACCTGTAGATTAATTTATTTATAAATATATGTGTAATACACCTGTAGATTATATACATATAAATATATGTATAATACACCTGTAGATTATATACATATAAATATATGTATAATACACCTGTAGATTATATACATATAAATATATGTATAATACACCTGTAGGTTAATGATATACATATAAATATATGTATAATACACCTGTAGATTATATACATATAAATATATGTATGATAAACCTGAAGGTTAATTTATTTATAAATATATGTGTAATACACCTGTAGATTATATACATATAAATATATGTATAATACACCTGTAGATTATATACATATAAATATATGTATAATACACCTGTAGGTTATATACATATAAATATATGTATAATACACCTGTAGATTATATACATATAAATATATGTATAATACACCTGTAGGTTATATAAATATATGTATAATACACCTGTAGATTATATACATATAAATATATGTATAATACACCTGTAGGTTATATACATATAAATATATGTATAATACACCTGTAGATTATATACATATAAATATATGTATAATACACATGTAGATTATATACATATAAATATATGTATAATACACCTGTAGATTATATACATATAAATATATGTATAATACACCTGTAGATTATATACATATAAATATATGTATAATACACCTGTAGATTATATACATATAAATATATGTATAATACACCTGTAGATTAATTTATTTATAAATATATGTATAATACACCTGTAGATTATATATATATATATATATATATATATATATATATATATATATGTATAATACACCTGTAGATTCATTTATATATAAATATATGTATAATACACCTGTAGATTATATACATATAAATATATGTATAATACACCTGTAGATTAATTTATTTATAAATATATGTATAATACACCTGTAGATTATATACATATAAATATATGTATAATACACCTGTAGGTTATATACATATAAATATATGTATAATACACCTGTAGGTTATATACATATAAATATATGTATAATACACCTGTAGATTAATTTATATATAAATATATGTATGTATAATATACCTGTAGATTATATATATATATATATATATATAAATATATGTATAATACACCTGTAGATTATATACATATAAATATATGTATAATACACCTGTAGATTATATACATATAAATATATGTATAATACACCTGTAGATTAATTTATATATATATGTATAATACACCTGTAGGTTATATACATATAAATATATGTATAATACACCTGTAGATTAATTTATATATAAATAGATAAAAGCAGCGTTGCTAAATAAAGTGTTGCTATAGCTGTAACATTATAACATAAATAAATATATGTATAATACACCTGTAGATTAATTTATATATAAATATATGTATAATACACCTGTAGATTATATACATATAAATATATGTATAATACACCTGTAAATTATATACATATAAATATATGTATAATACACCTGTAGGTTATATACATATAAATATATGTATAATACACCTGTAGATTATATACATATAAATATATGTATAATACACCTGTAGATTATATACATATAAATATATGTATAATACACCTGTAGGTTATATATATATAAATATATGTATAATACACCTGTAGATTAATTTATATATAAATATATGTATAATACACCTGTAAATTATATACATATAAATATATGTATAATACACCTGTAGATTAATTTATATATAAATATATGTATAATACACCTGTAGATTATATACATATAAATATATGTATAATACACCTGTAGATTAATTTATTTATAAATATATGTGTAATACACCTGTAGATTATATACATATAAATATATGTATAATACACCTGTAGATTATATACATATAAATATATGTATAATACACCTGTAGATTATATACATATAAATATATGTATAATACACCTGTAGGTTAATGATATACATATAAATATATGTATAATACACCTGTAGATTATATACATATAAATATATGTATGATAAACCTGGAGGTTAATTTATTTATAAATATATGTGTAATACACCTGTAGATTATATACATATAAATATATGTATAATACACCTGTAGATTATATACATATAAATATATGTATAATACACCTGTAGGTTATATACATATAAATATATGTATAATACACCTGTAGATTATATACATATAAATATATGTATAATACACCTGTAGGTTATATAAATATATGTATAATACACCTGTAGATTATATACATATAAATATATGTATAATACACCTGTAGGTTATATACATATAAATATATGTATAATACACCTGTAGATTATATACATATAAATATATGTATAATACACATGTAGATTATATACATATAAATATATGTATAATACACCTGTAGATTATATACATATAAATATATGTATAATACACCTGTAGATTATATACATATAAATATATGTATAATACACCTGTAGATTATATACATATAAATATATGTATAATACACCTGTAGATTAATTTATATATAAATATATGTATAATACACCTGTAGATTATATATATATATATATATATATATATATATATATATATATATATATATGTATAATACACCTGTAGATTCATTTATATATAAATATATGTATAATACACCTGTAGATTAATTTATATATATATAGATAAAAGCAGCATTGCTAAATAAAGTGTTGCTATATCTGTAACATTATAACATAAATAAATATATGTATAATACACCTGTAGATTATATACATATAAATATATGTATAATACACCTGTAGATTATATACATATAAATATATGTATAATACACCTGTAGATTAATTTACATATAAATATATGTATAATACACCTGTAGATTATATACATATAAATATATGTATAATACACCTGTAGATTATATACATATAAATATATGTATAATACACCTGTAGATTAATTTATATATAAATATATGTATAATACACCTGTAGATTATATACATATAAATATATGTATAATACACCTGTAGATTAATTTATTTATAAATATATGTATAATACACCTGTAGATTAATTTATATATATATGTATAATACACCTGTAGGTTATATACATATAAATATATGTATAATACACCTGTAGATTAATTTATATATAAATAGATAAAAGCAGCGTTGCTAAATAAAGTGTTGCTATAGCTGTAACATTATAACATAAATAAATATATGTATAATACACCTGTAGATTAATTTATATATAAATATATGTATAATACACCTGTAGATTATATACATATAAATATATGTATAATACACCTGTAAATTATATACATATAAATATATGTATAATATACCTGTAGGTTATATACATATAAATATATGTATAATACACCTGTAGGTTATATACATATAAATATATGTATAATACACCTGTAGGTTATATACATATAAATATATGTATAATACACCTGTAGATTAATTTATTTATAAATATATGTGTAATACACCTGTAGATTATATACATATAAATATATGTATAATACACCTGTAGATTATATACATATAAATATATGTATAATACACCTGTAGATTATATACATATAAATATATGTATAATACACCTGTAGATTATATACATATAAATATATGTATAATACACCTGTAGATTATATACATATAAATATATGTATGATAAACCTGTAGGTTAATTTATTTATAAATATATGTGTAATACACCTGTAGATTATATACATATAAATATATGTATAATACACCTGTAGATTATATACATATAAATATATGTATAATACACCTGTAGATTATATACATATAAATATATGTATAATACACCTGTAGATTATATACATATAAATATATGTATAATACACATGTAGATTATATACATATAAATATATGTATAATACACCTGTAGATTAATTTATATATAAATATATGTATAATACACCTGTAGATTAATTTATTTATAAATATATGTGTAATACACCTGTAGATTATATACATATAAATATATGTATAATACACCTGTAGGTTATATACATATAAATATATGTATAATACACCTGTAGATTAATTTATATATAAATATATGTATAATACACCTGTAGATTATATATATATATATATATATATATATATATATATATAAATATATGTATAATACACCTGTAGATTAATTTATATATAAATATATGTATAATACACCTGTATTTTATATACATATAAATATATGTATAATACACCTGTAGGTTATATACATATAAATATATGTATAATACACCTGTAGATTATATACATATAAATATATGTATAATACACCTGTAGGTTATATAAATATATGTATAATACACCTGTAGATTATATACATATAAATATATGTATAATACACCTGTAGATTATATACATATAAATATATGTATAATACACCTGTAGATTATATACATATAAATATATGTATAATACACCTGTAGATTATATACATATAAATATATGTATAATACACCTGTAGATTATATACATATAAATATATGTATAATACACCTGTAGGTTATATACATATAAATATATGTATAATACACCTGTAGATATATACATATAAATATATGTATAATACACATGTAGATTATATACATATAAATATATGTATAATACACCTGTAGATTATATACATATAAATATATGTATAATACACCTGTAGATTATATACATATAAATATATGTATAATACACCTGTAGATTAATTTATATATAAATATATGTATAATACACCTGTAGATTATATATATATATATATATATATATATATATATATATATATATATATATATATATATATAAATATATGTATAATACACCTGTAGATTAATTTATATATAGAAATATATGTATAATACACCTGTAGATTAATTTATATATATATATATATATAGATAAAAGCAGCGTTGCTAAATAAAGTGTTGCTATATCTGTAACATTATAACATAAATAAATATATGTATAATACACCTGTAGATTATATACATATAAATATATGTATAATACACCTGTAGATTATATACATATAAATATATGTATAATACACCTGTAGATTAATTTACATATAAATATATGTATAATACACCTGTAGATTATATACATATAAATATATGTATAATACACCTGTAGATTAATTTATTTATAAATATATGTATAATACACCTGTAGATTATATACATATAAATATATGTATAATACACCTGTAGGTTATATACATATAAATATATGTATAATACACCTGTAGGTTATATACATATAAATATATGTATAATACACCTGTAGATTAATTTATATATAAATATATGTATGTATAATATACCTGTAGATTATATATATATATATATATATATATAAATATATGTATAATACACCTGTAGATTATATACATATAAATATATGTATAATACACCTGTAGATTATATACATATAAATATATGTATAATACACCTGTAGATTAATTTATATATATATGTATAATACACCTGTAGGTTATATACATATAAATATATGTATAATACACCTGTAGATTAATTTATATATAAATAGATAAAAGCAGCGTTGCTAAATAAAGTGTTGCTATAGCTGTAACATTATAACATAAATAAATATATGTATAATACACCTGTAGATTAATTTATATATAAATATATGTATAATACACCTGTAGATTATATACATATAAATATATGTATAATACACCTGTAAATTATATACATATAAATATATGTATAATACACCTGTAGGTTATATACATATAAATATATGTATAATACACCTGTAGATTATATACATATAAATATATGTATAATACACCTGTAGATTATATACATATAAATATATGTATAATACACCTGTAGGTTATATATATATAAATATATGTATAATACACCTGTAGATTAATTTATATATAAATATATGTATAATACACCTGTAAATTATATACATATAAATATATGTATAATACACCTGTAGATTAATTTATATATAAATATATGTATAATACACCTGTAGATTATATACATATAAATATATGTATAATACACCTGTAGATTAATTTATTTATAAATATATGTGTAATACACCTGTAGATTATATACATATAAATATATGTATAATACACCTGTAGATTATATACATATAAATATATGTATAATACACCTGTAGATTATATACATATAAATATATGTATAATACACCTGTAGGTTAATGATATACATATAAATATATGTATAATACACCTGTAGATTATATACATATAAATATATGTATGATAAACCTGAAGGTTAATTTATTTATAAATATATGTGTAATACACCTGTAGATTATATACATATAAATATATGTATAATACACCTGTAGATTATATACATATAAATATATGTATAATACACCTGTAGGTTATATACATATAAATATATGTATAATACACCTGTAGATTATATACATATAAATATATGTATAATACACCTGTAGGTTATATAAATATATGTATAATACACCTGTAGATTATATACATATAAATATATGTATAATACACCTGTAGGTTATATACATATAAATATATGTATAATACACCTGTAGATTATATACATATAAATATATGTATAATACACATGTAGATTATATACATATAAATATATGTATAATACACCTGTAGATTATATACATATAAATATATGTATAATACACCTGTAGATTATATACATATAAATATATGTATAATACACCTGTAGATTATATACATATAAATATATGTATAATACACCTGTAGATTAATTTATATATAAATATATGTATAATACACCTGTAGATTATATATATATATATATATATATATATATATATATATGTATAATACACCTGTAGATTCATTTATATATAAATATATGTATAATACACCTGTAGATTATATACATATAAATATATGTATAATACACCTGTAGATTAATTTATTTATAAATATATGTATAATACACCTGTAGATTATATACATATAAATATATGTATAATACACCTGTAGGTTATATACATATAAATATATGTATAATACACCTGTAGGTTATATACATATAAATATATGTATAATACACCTGTAGATTAATTTATATATAAATATATGTATGTATAATATACCTGTAGATTATATATATATATATATATATATATATATATAAATATATGTTTAATACACCTGTAGATTATATACATATAAATATATGTATAATACACCTGTAGATTATATACATATAAATATATGTATAATACACCTGTAGATTAATTTATATATATATGTATAATACACCTGTAGGTTATATACATATAAATATATGTATAATACACCTGTAGATTAATTTATATATAAATAGATAAAAGCAGCGTTGCTAAATAAAGTGTTGCTATAGCTGTAACATTATAACATAAATAAATATATGTATAATACACCTGTAGATTAATTTATATATAAATATATGTATAATACACCTGTAGATTATATACATATAAATATATGTATAATACACCTGTAAATTATATACATATAAATATATGTATAATACACCTGTAGGTTATATACATATAAATATATGTATAATACACCTGTAGATTATATACATATAAATATATGTATAATACACCTGTAGATTATATACATATAAATATATGTATAATACACCTGTAGGTTATATATATATAAATATATGTATAATACACCTGTAGATTAATTTATATATAAATATATGTATAATACACCTGTAAATTATATACATATAAATATATGTATAATACACCTGTAGATTAATTTATATATAAATATATGTATAATACACCTGTAGATTATATACATATAAATATATGTATAATACACCTGTAGATTAATTTATTTATAAATATATGTGTAATACACCTGTAGATTATATACATATAAATATATGTATAATACACCTGTAGATTATATACATATAAATATATGTATAATACACCTGTAGATTATATACATATAAATATATGTATAATACACCTGTAGGTTAATGATATACATATAAATATATGTATAATACACCTGTAGATTATATACATATAAATATATGTATGATAAACCTGAAGGTTAATTTATTTATAAATATATGTGTAATACACCTGTAGATTATATACATATAAATATATGTATAATACACCTGTAGATTATATACATATAAATATATGTATAATACACCTGTAGGTTATATACATATAAATATATGTATAATACACCTGTAGATTATATACATATAAATATATGTATAATACACCTGTAGGTTATATAAATATATGTATAATACACCTGTAGATTATATACATATAAATATATGTATAATACACCTGTAGGTTATATACATATAAATATATGTATAATACACCTGTAGATTATATACATATAAATATATGTATAATACACATGTAGATTATATACATATAAATATATGTATAATACACCTGTAGATTATATACATATAAATATATGTATAATACACCTGTAGATTATATACATATAAATATATGTATAATACACCTGTAGATTATATACATATAAATATATGTATAATACACCTGTAGATTATATACATATAAATATATGTATAATACACCTGTAGATTATATACATATAAATATATGTATAATACACCTGTAGATTAATTTATATATAAATATATGTATAATACACCTGTAGATTATATATATATATATATATATATATATATGTATAATACACCTGTAGATTCATTTATATATAAATATATGTATAATACACCTGTAGATTAATTTATATATAAATATATGTATAATACACCTGTAGATTATATATATATATATATATATATATATATGTATAATACACCTGTAGATTCATTTATATATAAATATATGTATAATACACCTGTAGATTATATACATATAAATATATGTATAATACACCTGTAGATTAATTTATTTATAAATATATGTATAATACACCTGTAGATTATATACATATAAATATATGTATAATACACCTGTAGGTTATATACATATAAATATATGTATAATACACCTGTAGGTTATATACATATAAATATATGTATAATACACCTGTAGATTAATTTATATATAAATATATGTATGTATAATATACCTGTAGATTATATATATATATATATATATATATATATATATATATATATATATATATATATATATAAATATATGTATAATACACCTGTAGATTATATACATATAAATATATGTATAATACACCTGTAGATTATATACATATAAATATATGTATAATACACCTGTAGATTAATTTATATATATATATGTATAATACACCTGTAGGTTATATACATATAAATATATGTATAATACACCTGTAGATTAATTTATATATAAATAGATAAAAGCAGCGTTGCTAAATAAAGTGTTGCTATAGCTGTAACATTATAACATAAATAAATATATGTATAATACACCTGTAGATTAATTTATATATAAATATATGTATAATACACCTGTAGATTATATACATATAAATATATGTATAATACACCTGTAAATTATATACATATAAATATATGTATAATACACCTGTAGGTTATATACATATAAATATATGTATAATACACCTGTAGATTATATACATATAAATATATGTATAATACACCTGTAGATTATATACATATAAATATATGTATAATACACCTGTAGGTTATATATATATAAATATATGTATAATACACCTGTAGATTAATTTATATATAAATATATGTATAATACACCTGTAAATTATATACATATAAATATATGTATAATACACCTGTAGATTAATTTATATATAAATATATGTATAATACACCTGTAGATTATATACATATAAATATATGTATAATACACCTGTAGATTAATTTATTTATAAATATATGTGTAATACACCTGTAGATTATATACATATAAATATATGTATAATACACCTGTAGATTATATACATATAAATATATGTATAATACACCTGTAGATTATATACATATAAATATATGTATAATACACCTGTAGGTTAATGATATACATATAAATATATGTATAATACACCTGTAGATTATATACATATAAATATATGTATGATAAACCTGAAGGTTAATTTATTTATAAATATATGTGTAATACACCTGTAGATTATATACATATAAATATATGTATAATACACCTGTAGATTATATACATATAAATATATGTATAATACACCTGTAGGTTATATACATATAAATATATGTATAATACACCTGTAGATTATATACATATAAATATATGTATAATACACCTGTAGGTTATATAAATATATGTATAATACACCTGTAGATTATATACATATAAATATATGTATAATACACCTGTAGGTTATATACATATAAATATATGTATAATACACCTGTAGATTATATACATATAAATATATGTATAATACACATGTAGATTATATACATATAAATATATGTATAATACACCTGTAGATTATATACATATAAATATATGTATAATACACCTGTAGATTATATACATATAAATATATGTATAATACACCTGTAGATTATATACATATAAATATATGTATAATACACCTGTAGATTAATTTATATATAAATATATGTATAATACACCTGTAGATTATATATATATATATATATATATATATATATATATATGTATAATACACCTGTAGATTCATTTATATATAAATATATGTATAATACACCTGTAGATTAATTTATATATATATAGATAAAAGCAGCGTTGCTAAATAAAGTGTTGCTATATCTGTAACATTATAACATAAATAAATATATGTATAATACACCTGTAGATTATATACATATAAATATATGTATAATACACCTGTAGATTATATACATATAAATATATGTATAATACACCTGTAGATTAATTTACATATAAATATATGTATAATACACCTGTAGATTATATACATATAAATATATGTATAATACACCTGTAGATTATATACATATAAATATATGTATAATACACCTGTAGATTAATTTATATATAAATATATGTATAATACACCTGTAGATTATATACATATAAATATATGTATAATACACCTGTAGATTAATTTATTTATAAATATATGTATAATACACCTGTAGATTATATACATATAAATATATGTATAATACACCTGTAGGTTATATACATATAAATATATGTATAATACACCTGTAGGTTATATACATATAAATATATGTATAATACACCTGTAGATTAATTTATATATAAATATATGTATGTATAATACACCTGTAGATTATATATATATATATATATATATATAAATATATGTATAATACACCTGTAGATTAATTTATATATAAATATATGTATAATACACCTGTATATTATATACATATAAATATATGTATAATACACCTGTAGGTTATATACATATAAATATATGTATAATACACCTGTAGATTATATACATATAAATATATGTATAATACACCTGTAGATTATATACATATAAATATATGTATAATACACCTGTAGATTATATACATATAAATATATGTATAATACACCTGTAGATTAATTTATATATAAATAGATAAAAGTAGCGTTGCTAAATAAAGTGTTGCTATAGCTGTAACATTATAACATAAATAAATATATGTATAATACACCTGTAGATTAATTTATATATAAATATATGTATAATATACCTGTAGATTATATACATATAAATATATGTATAATACACCTGTAGATTATATACATATAAATATATGTATAATACACCTGTAGATTAATTTATATATAAATATATGTATAATACACCTGTAGATTATATATATATATATATATATAAATATATGTATAATACACCTGTAGATTAATTTATATATAAATATATGTATAATACACCTGTAGATTAATTTATATATATATATAGATAAATGCAGCGTTGCTAAATAAAGTGTTGCTATATCTGTAACATTATAACATAAATAAATATATGTATAATACACCTGTAGATTATATACATATAAATATATGTATAATACACCTGTAGATTATATACATATAAATATATGTATAATACACCTGTAGATTAATTTACATATAAATATATGTATAATACACCTGTAGATTATATACATATAAATATATGTATAATACACCTGTAGATTATATACATATAAATATATGTATAATACACCTGTAGATTAATTTATATATAAATATATGTATAATACACCTGTAGATTATATAAATATAAATATATGTATAATACACCTGTAGATTATATACATATAAATATATGTATAATACACCTGTAGATTAATTTATATATAAATATATGTATAATACACCTGTAGATTATATACATATAAATATATGTATAATACACCTGTAGATTAATTTATTTATAAATATATGTATAATACACCTGTAGATTAATTTATATATAAATATATGTATGTATAATACACCTGTAGATTATATATATATATATATATATATATAAATATATGTATAATACACCTGTAGATTAATTTATATATAAATATATGTATAATACACCTGTATATTATATACATATAAATATATGTATAATACACCTGTAGGTTATATACATATAAATATATGTGTAATACACCTGTAGATTATATACATATAAATATATGTATAATACACCTGTAGATTATATACATATAAATATATGTATAATACACCTGTAGATTAATTTATATATATATATATATGTATAATACACCTGTAGGTTATATACATATAAATATATGTATAATACACCTGTAGATTAATTTATATATAAATAGATAAAAGCAGCGTTGCTAAATAAAGTGTTGCTATAGCTGTAACATTATAACATAAATAAATATATGTATAATACACCTGTAGATTAATTTATATATAAATATATGTATAATATACCTGTAGATTATATACATATAAATATATGTATAATACACCTGTAGATTATATACATATAAATATATGTATAATACACCTGTAGATTAATTTATATATAAATATATGTATAATACACCTGTAGATTATATATATATATATATAAATATATGTATAATACACCTGTAGATTAATTTATATATAAATATATGTATAATACACCTGTAGATTATATACATATAAATATATGTATAATACACCTGTAGATTATATACATATAAATATATGTATAATACACCTGTAGATTAATTTACATATAAATATATGTATAATACACCTGTAGATTATATACATATAAATATATGTATAATACACCTGTAGATTATATACATATAAATATATGTATAATACACCTGTAGATTAATTTATATATAAATATATGTATAATACACCTGTAGATTATATACATATAAATATATGTATAATACACCTGTAGATTAATTTATTTATAAATATATGTATAATACACCTGTAGATTATATACATATAAATATATGTATAATACACCTGTAGGTTATATACATATAAATATATGTATAATACACCTGTAGGTTATATACATATAAATATATGTATAATACACCTGTAGGTTATATAAATATATGTATAATACACCTGTAGATTATATACATATAAATATATGTATAATACACCTGTAGATTATATACATATAAATATATGTATAATACACCTGTAGATTATATATATATAAATTTATGTATAATACACCTGTAGATTATATACATATAAATATATGTATAATACACCTGTAGATTATATACATATAAATATATGTATAATACACCTGTAGGTTATATACATATAAATATATGTATAATACACCTGTAGATTATATACATATAAATATACGTATAATACACCTGTAGATTAATTTATATATAAATATATGTATGTATAATACACCTGTAGATTATATATATATATATATATATATATATATATATATATAAAAAAATATATGTATAATACACCTGTAGATTAATTTATATATAAATATATGTATAATACACCTGTAGATTATATACATATAAATATATGTATAATACACCTGTAGATTATATACATATAAATATATGTATAATACACCTGTAGATTAATTTATATATAAATATATGTATAATACACCTGTAGATTATATATATATATATATATATAAATATATGTATAATACACCTTTAGTTAATTTATATATAAATATATGTATAATACACCTGTAGATTAATTTATATATATATAGATAAAAGCAGCGTTGCTAAATAAAGTGTTGCTATATCTGTAACATTATAACATAAATAAATATATGTATAATACACCTGTAGATTATATACATATAAATATATGTATAATACACCTGTAGATTATATACATATAAATATATGTATAATACACCTGTAGATTAATTTACATATAAATATATGTATAATACACCTGTAGATTATATACATATAAATATATGTATAATACACCTGTAGATTATATACATATAAATATATGTATAATACACCTGTAGATTAATTTATATATAAATATATGTATAATACACCTGTAGATTATATACATATAAATATATGTATAATACACCTGTAGATTAATTTATTTATAAATATATGTATAATACACCTGTAGATTATATACATATAAATATATGTATAATACACCTGTAGGTTATATACATATAAATATATGTATAATACACCTGTAGGTTATATACATATAAATATATGTATAATACACCTGTAGATTAATTTATATATAAATATATGTATGTATAATACACCTGTAGATTATATATATATATATATATATATATATATATATATATAAATATATGTATAATACACCTGTAGATTAATTTATATATAAATATATGTATAATACACCTGTATATTATATACATATAAATATATGTATAATACACCTGTAGGTTATATACATATAAATATATGTATAATACACCTGTAGATTATATACATATAAATATATGTATAATACACCTGTAGATTATATACATATAAATATATGTATAATACACCTGTAGATTAATTTATATATATATGTATAATACACCTGTAGGTTATATACATATAAATATATGTATAATACACCTGTAGATTAATTTATATATAAATAGATAAAAGCAGCGTTGCTAAATAAAGTGTTGCTATAGCTGTAACATTATAACATAAATAAATATATGTATAATACACCTGTAGATTAATTTATATATAAATATATGTATAATATACCTGTAGATTATATACATATAAATATATGTATAATACACCTGTAGATTATATACATATAAATATATGTATAATACACCTGTAGATTAATTTATATATAAATATATGTATAATACACCTGTAGATTATATATATATATATAAATATATGTATAATACACCTGTAGATTAATTTATATATAAATATATGTATAATACACCTGTAGATTAATTTATATATAAATAGATAAAAGCAGCGTTGCTAAATAAAGTGTTGCTATATCTGTAACATTATAACATAAATAAATATATGTATAATACACATGTAGATTATATACATATAAATATATGTATAATACACCTGTAGATTATATACATATAAATATATGTATAATACACGTGTAGATTAATTTACATATAAATATATGTATAATACACCTGTAGATTATATACATATAAATATATGTATAATACACCTGTAGATTATATACATATAAATATATGTATAATACACCTGTAGATTAATTTATATATAAATATATGTATAATACACCTGTAGATTATATACATATAAATATATGTATAATACACCTGTAGATTATATACATATAAATATATGTATAATACACCTGTAGATTAATTTATATATAAATATATGTATAATACACCTGTAGATTATATACATATAAATATATGTATAATACACCTGTAGATTAATTTATTTATAAATATATGTATAATACACCTGTAGATTATATACATATAAATATATGTATAATACACCTGTAGGTTATATACATATAAATATATGTATAATACACCTGTAGGTTATATACATATAAATATATGTATAATACACCTGTAGATTAATTTATATATAAATATATGTATGTATAATACACCTGTAGATTATATATATATATATATATATATATATATATATATAAATATATGTATAATACACCTGTAGATTAATTTATATATAAATATATGTATAATACACCTGTATATTATATACATATAAATATATGTATAATACACCTGTAGGTTATATACATATAAATATATGTATAATACACCTGTAGATTATATACATATAAATATATGTATAATACACCTGTAGATTATATACATATAAATATATGTATAATACACCTGTAGATTAATTTATATATATATGTATAATACACCTGTAGGTTATATACATATAAATATATGTATAATACACCTGTAGATTAATTTATATATAAATAGATAAAAGCAGCGTTGCTAAATAAAGTGTTGCTATAGCTGTAACATTATAACATAAATAAATATATGTATAATACACCTGTAGATTAATTTATATATAAATATATGTATAATATACCTGTAGATTATATACATATAAATATATGTATAATACACCTGTAGATTATATACATATAAATATATGTATAATACACCTGTAGATTAATTTATATATAAATATATGTATAATACACCTGTAGATTATATATATATATATATAAATATATGTATAATACACCTGTAGATTAATTTATATATAAATATATGTATAATACACCTGTAGATTAATTTATATATATATAGATAAAAGCAGCGTTGCTAAATAAAGTGTTGCTATATCTGTAACATTATAACATAAATAAATATATGTATAATACACCTGTAGATTATATACATATAAATATATGTATAATACACCTGTAGATTATATACATATAAATATATGTATAATACACCTGTAGATTAATTTACATATAAATATATGTATAATACACCTGTAGATTATATACATATAAATATATGTATAATACACCTGTAGATTATATACATATAAATATATGTATAATACACCTGTAGATTAATTTATATATAAATATATGTATAATACACCTGTAGATTATATACATATAAATATATGTATAATACACCTGTAGATTAATTTATTTATAAATATATGTATAATACACCTGTAGATTATATACATATAAATATATGTATAATACACCTGTAGGTTATATACATATAAATATATGTATAATACACCTGTAGGTTATATACATATAAATATATGTATAATACACCTGTAGATTAATTTATATATAAATATATGTATGTATAATACACCTGTAGATTATATATATATATATATATATATATATATATATATGTATAATACACCTGTAGATTAATTTATATATAAATATATGTATAATACACCTGTATATTATATACATATAAATATATGTATAATACACCTGTAGGTTATATACATATAAATATATGTATAATACACCTGTAGATTATATACATATAAATATATGTATAATACACCTGTAGATTATATACATATAAATATATGTATAATACACCTGTAGATTAATTTATATATATATATGTATAATACACCTGTAGGTTATATACATATAAATATATGTATAATACACCTGTAGATTAATTTATATATAAATAGATAAAAGCAGCGTTGCTAAATAAAGTGTTGCTATAGCTGTAACATTATAACATAAATAAATATATGTATAATACACCTGTAGATTAATTTATATATAAATATATGTATAATATACCTGTAGATTATATACATATAAATATATGTATAATACACCTGTAGATTATATACATATAAATATATGTATAATACACCTGTAGGTTATATACATATAAATATATGTATAATACACCTGTAGATTATATACATATAAATATATGTATAATACACCTGTAGATTATATACATATAAATATATGTATAATACACCTGTAGGTTATATACATATAAATATATGTATAATACACCTGTAGGTTATATATATAAATATATGTATAATACACCTGTAGATTAATTTATATATAAATATATGTATAATACACCTGTACATTATATACATATAAATATATGTATAATACACCTGTAGATTAATTTATATATAAATATATGTATAATACACCTGTAGATTATATACATATAAATATATGTATAATACACCTGTAGATTAATTTATTTATAAATATATGTGTAATACACCTGTAGATTATATACATATAAATATATGTATAATACACCTGTAGATTATATACATATAAATATATGTATAATACACCTGTAGATTATATACATATAAATATATGTATAATACACCTGTAGGTTAATGATATACATATAAATATATGTATAATACACCTGTAGATTATATACATATAAATATATGTATGATACACCTGTAGGTTCATTTATTTATAAATATATGTGTAATACACCTGTAGATTATATACATATAAATATATGTATAATACACCTGTAGATTAATTTACATATAAATATATGTATAATACACCTGTAGATTATATACATATAAATATATGTATAATACACCTGTAGATTATATACATATAAATATATGTATAATACACCTGTAGATTAATTTATATATAAATATATGTATAATACACCTGTAGATTATATACATATAAATATATGTATAATACACCTGTAGATTAATTTATTTATAAATATATGTATAATACACCTGTAGATTATATACATATAAATATATGTATAATACACCTGTAGGTTATATACATATAAATATATGTATAATACACCTGTAGGTTATATACATATAAATATATGTATAATACACCTGTAGATTAATTTATATATAAATATATGTATGTATAATACACCTGTAGATTATATATATATATATATATATATATATATATATATATATATATATATATATATATATAAATATATGTATAATACACCTGTAGATTAATTTATATATAAATATATGTATAATACACCTGTATATTATATACATATAAATATATGTATAATACACCTGTAGGTTATATACATATAAATATATGTATAATACACCTGTAGATTATATACATATAAATATATGTATAATACACCTGTAGATTATATACATATAAATATATGTATAATACACCTGTAGATTAATTTATATATATATGTATAATACACCTGTAGGTTATATACATATAAATATATGTATAATACACCTGTAGATTAATTTATATATAAATAGATAAAAGCAGCGTTGCTAAATAAAGTGTTGCTATAGCTGTAACATTATAACATAAATAAATATATGTATAATACACCTGTAGATTAATTTATATATAAATATATGTATAATATACCTGTAGATTATATACATATAAATATATGTATAATACACCTGTAGATTATATACATATAAATATATGTATAATACACCTGTAGATTAATTTATATATAAATATATGTATAATACACCTGTAGATTATATATATATATATAAATATATGTATAATACACCTGTAGATTAATTTATATATAAATATATGTATAATACACCTGTAGATTAATTTATATATAAATAGATAAAAGCAGCGTTGCTAAATAAAGTGTTGCTATATCTGTAACATTATAACATAAATAAATATATGTATAATACACATGTAGATTATATACATATAAATATATGTATAATACACCTGTAGATTATATACATATAAATATATGTATAATACACGTGTAGATTAATTTACATATAAATATATGTATAATACACCTGTAGATTATATACATATAAATATATGTATAATACACCTGTAGATTATATACATATAAATATATGTATAATACACCTGTAGATTAATTTATATATAAATATATGTATAATACACCTGTAGATTATATACATATAAATATATGTATAATACACCTGTAGATTATATACATATAAATATATGTATAATACACCTGTAGATTAATTTATATATAAATATATGTATAATACACCTGTAGATTATATACATATAAATATATGTATAATACACCTGTAGATTAATTTATTTATAAATATATGTATAATACACCTGTAGATTATATACATATAAATATATGTATAATACACCTGTAGGTTATATACATATAAATATATGTATAATACACCTGTAGGTTATATACATATAAATATATGTATAATACACCTGTAGATTAATTTATATATAAATATATGTATGTATAATACACCTGTAGATTATATATATATATATATATATATATATATATATATATAAATATATGTATAATACACCTGTAGATTAATTTATATATAAATATATGTATAATACACCTGTATATTATATACATATAAATATATGTATAATACACCTGTAGGTTATATACATATAAATATATGTATAATACACCTGTAGATTATATACATATAAATATATGTATAATACACCTGTAGATTATATACATATAAATATATGTATAATACACCTGTAGATTAATTTATATATATATGTATAATACACCTGTAGGTTATATACATATAAATATATGTATAATACACCTGTAGATTAATTTATATATAAATAGATAAAAGCAGCGTTGCTAAATAAAGTGTTGCTATAGCTGTAACATTATAACATAAATAAATATATGTATAATACACCTGTAGATTAATTTATATATAAATATATGTATAATATACCTGTAGATTATATACATATAAATATATGTATAATACACCTGTAGATTATATACATATAAATATATGTATAATACACCTGTAGATTAATTTATATATAAATATATGTATAATACACCTGTAGATTATATATATATATATATAAATATATGTATAATACACCTGTAGATTAATTTATATATAAATATATGTATAATACACCTGTAGATTAATTTATATATATATAGATAAAAGCAGCGTTGCTAAATAAAGTGTTGCTATATCTGTAACATTATAACATAAATAAATATATGTATAATACACCTGTAGATTATATACATATAAATATATGTATAATACACCTGTAGATTATATACATATAAATATATGTATAATACACCTGTAGATTAATTTACATATAAATATATGTATAATACACCTGTAGATTATATACATATAAATATATGTATAATACACCTGTAGATTATATACATATAAATATATGTATAATACACCTGTAGATTAATTTATATATAAATATATGTATAATACACCTGTAGATTATATACATATAAATATATGTATAATACACCTGTAGATTAATTTATTTATAAATATATGTATAATACACCTGTAGATTATATACATATAAATATATGTATAATACACCTGTAGGTTATATACATATAAATATATGTATAATACACCTGTAGGTTATATACATATAAATATATGTATAATACACCTGTAGATTAATTTATATATAAATATATGTATGTATAATACACCTGTAGATTATATATATATATATATATATATATATATATATGTATAATACACCTGTAGATTAATTTATATATAAATATATGTATAATACACCTGTATATTATATACATATAAATATATGTATAATACACCTGTAGGTTATATACATATAAATATATGTATAATACACCTGTAGATTATATACATATAAATATATGTATAATACACCTGTAGATTATATACATATAAATATATGTATAATACACCTGTAGATTAATTTATATATATATATGTATAATACACCTGTAGGTTATATACATATAAATATATGTATAATACACCTGTAGATTAATTTATATATAAATAGATAAAAGCAGCGTTGCTAAATAAAGTGTTGCTATAGCTGTAACATTATAACATAAATAAATATATGTATAATACACCTGTAGATTAATTTATATATAAATATATGTATAATATACCTGTAGATTATATACATATAAATATATGTATAATACACCTGTAGATTATATACATATAAATATATGTATAATACACCTGTAGGTTATATACATATAAATATATGTATAATACACCTGTAGATTATATACATATAAATATATGTATAATACACCTGTAGATTATATACATATAAATATATGTATAATACACCTGTAGGTTATATACATATAAATATATGTATAATACACCTGTAGGTTATATATATAAATATATGTATAATACACCTGTAGATTAATTTATATATAAATATATGTATAATACACCTGTACATTATATACATATAAATATATGTATAATACACCTGTAGATTAATTTATATATAAATATATGTATAATACACCTGTAGATTATATACATATAAATATATGTATAATACACCTGTAGATTAATTTATTTATAAATATATGTGTAATACACCTGTAGATTATATACATATAAATATATGTATAATACACCTGTAGATTATATACATATAAATATATGTATAATACACCTGTAGATTATATACATATAAATATATGTATAATACACCTGTAGGTTAATGATATACATATAAATATATGTATAATACACCTGTAGATTATATACATATAAATATATGTATGATACACCTGTAGGTTCATTTATTTATAAATATATGTGTAATACACCTGTAGATTATATACATATAAATATATGTATAATACACCTGTAGATTATATACATATAAATATATGTATAATACACCTGTAGATTAATTTATATATAAATATATGTATAATACACCTGTAGATTATATACATATAAATATATGTATAATACACCTGTAGATTAATTTATTTATAAATATATGTGTAATACACCTGTAGATTATATACATATAAATATATGTATAATACACCTGTAGATTATATACATATAAATATATGTATAATACACCTGTAGATTATATACATATAAATATATGTATAATACACATGTAGATTATATACATATAAATATATGTATAATACACCTGTAGATTATATACATATAAATATATGTATAATACACCTGTAGATTATATACATATAAATATATGTATAATACACCTGTAGATTATATACATATAAATATATGTATAATACACCTGTAGGTTATATACATATAAATATATGTATAATACACCTGTAGATTAATTTATATATAAATATATGTATAATACACCTGTAGGTTATATACATATAAATATATGTATAATACACCTGTAGATTAATACATATAAATATATGTATAATACACCTGTAGATTATATACATATAAATATATGTATAATACACCTGTAGATTAATTTATTTATAAATATATGTATAATACACCTGTAGATGAATTTATTTATAAATATATGTATAATACTCCTGTAGATTATATACATATAAATATATGTATAATACACCTGTAGATTATATACATATAAATATATGTATAATACACCTGTAGATTATATACATATACATATATGTATAATACACCTGTAGATTATATACATATAAATATATGTATAATACACCTGTAGGTTATATACATATAAATATATGTATAATACACCTGTAGGTTAATGATATACTTATAAATATATGTATAATACACCTGTAGATTATATACATATAAATATATGTATGATACACCTGTAGGTTAATTTATTTATAAATATATGTGTAATACACCTGTAGATTATATACATATAAATATATGTATAATACACCTGTAGATTATATACATATAAATATATGTATAATACACCTGTAGGTTATATACATATAAATATATGTATAATACACCTGTAGATTATATACATATAAATATATGTATAATACACCTGTAGATTATATACATATAAATATATGTATAATACACCTGTAGATTAATTTATTTATAAATATATGTATAATACACCTGTAGATTAATTTATTTATAAATATATGTATAATACACCTGTAGATTATATACATATAAATATATGTATAATACACCTGTAGGTTATATACATATAAATATATGTATAATACACCTGTAGGTTATATACATATAAATATATGTATTATACACCTGTAGGTTATATACATATAAATATATATATAATACACCTGTAGGTCATATACATATAAATATATGTATAATACACCTGTAGATTATATACATATAAATATATGTATAATACACCTGTAGATTATATACATATAAATATATGTATAATACACCTGTAGGTTATATACATATAAATATATGTATAATACACCTGTAGGTTATATACATATAAATATATGTATAATACACCTGTAGGTTATATACATATAAATATATGTATAATACACCTGTAGATTATATACATATAAATATATGTATAGTACACCTGTAGATTATATACATATAAATATATGTATAATACACCTGTAGATTATATACATATAAATATATGTATAATACACCTGTAGGTTATATACATATAAATATATGTATAATACACCTGTAGGTTATATACATATAAATATATGTATAATACACCTGTAGGTTATATACATATAAATATATGTATAATACACCTGTAGGTTATATACATATAAATATATGTATAATACACCTGTAGATTATATACATATAAATATATGTATAATACACCTGTAGGTTATATACATATAAATACAGGGAGTGCAGAATTATTAGGAAAGTTGTATTTTTGAGGATTCATTTTATTATTGAACAACAACCATGTTCTCAATGAACCCAAAAAAACTCATTAATATCAAAGCTGAATAGTTTTGGAAGTAGTTTTTAGTTTGTTTTTAGTTATAGCTATTTGGGGGATATCTGTGTGTGCAGGTGACTATTACTGTGCATAATTATTAGGCAACTTAACAAAAAACAAATATATACCCATTTCAATTATTTATTTTTACCAGTGAAACCAATATAACATCTCAACATTCACAAATATACATTTCTGACATTCAAAAACAAAACAAAAACAACTCAGTGACCAATATAGCCACCTTTCTTTGCAAGGACACTCAAAAGCCTGCCATCCATGGATTCTGTCAGTGTTTTGATCTGTTCACCATCAACATTGCGTGCAGCAGCAGCCTCCCAGACACTGTTCAAAGAGGTGTACTGTTTTCCCTCCTTGTAAATCTCACATTTGATGATGGACCACAGGTTCTCAATGGGGTTCAGATCAGGTGAACAAGGAGGCCATGTCATTAGATTTTCTTCTTTTATACCCTTTCTTGCCAGCCACACTGTGGAGTACTTGAATGCGTGTGATGGAGCATTGTCCTGCATGAAAATCATGTTTTTCTTGAAGGATGCAGACTTCTTCCTGTACCACTGCTTGAAGAAGGTGTCTTCCAGAAACTGGCAGTAGGACTGGGAGTTGAGCTTGACTCCATCCTCAACCCGAAAAGGCCCCACAAGCTCATCTTTGATGATACCAGCCCAAACCAGTACTCCACCTCCACCTTGCTGGCGTCTGAGTCGGACTGGAGCTCTCTGCCCTTTACCAATCCAGCCACGGGCCCATCCATCTGGCCCATCAAGACTCACTCTCATTTCATCAGTCCATAAAACCTTAGAAAAATCAGTCTTGAGATATTTCTTGGCCCAGTCTTGACGTTTCAGCTTGTGTGTCTTGTTCAGTGGTGGTCGTCTTTCAGCCTTTCTTACCTTGGCCATGTCTCTGAGTATTGCACACCTTGTGCTTTAGGCACTCCAGTGATTTTGCAGCTCTGAAATATGGCCAAACTGGTGGCAAGTGTCATCTTGGCAGCTGCACGCTTGACTTTTCTCAGTTCATGGGCAGTTATTTTGCGCCTTGGTTTTTCCACACGCTTCTTGCGACCCTGTTGACTATTTTGAATGAAACGCTTGATTGTTCGATGATCACGCTTCAGAAGCTTTGCAATTTTAAGACTGCTGCATCCCTCTGCAAGATATCTTACTATTTTTGACTTTTCTGAGCCTGTCAAGTCCTTCGTTTGACCCATTTTGCCAAAGGAAAGGAAGTTGCCTAATAATTATGCACACCTGATATAGGGTGTTGATGTCATTAGACCACACCCCTTCTCATTACAGAGATGCACATCACCTAATATGCTTAATTGGTAGTAGGCTTTCGAGCCTATACAGCTTGGAGTAAGACAACATGCATAAAGAGGATGATGTGGTCAAAATACTAATTTGCCTAATAGTTCTGCACTCCCTGTATATGTATAATACACCTGTAGATTATATACATATAAATATATGTATAATACACCTGTAGATTATATACATATAAATATATGTATAATACACCTGTAGATTAATTTATATATAAATATATGTATAATACACCTGTAGATTATATACATATAAATATATGTATAATACACCTGTAGATTATATACCTATAAATATATGTATAATACACCTGTAGATTATATACATATAAATATATGTATAATACACCTGTAGGTTAATGATATACATATAAATATATGTATAATACACCTGTAGATTATATACATATAAATATATGTATGATACACCTGTAGGTTAATTTATTTATAAATATATGTGTAATACACCTGTAGATTATATACATATAAATATATGTATAATACACCTGTAGATTAATTTATTTATAAATATATGTGTAATACACCTGTAGATTATATACATATAAATATATGTATAATACACCTGTAGATTATATACATATAAATATATGTATAATACACCTGTAGATTATATACATATAAATATATGTATTATACACCTGTAGATTATATACATATAAATATATGTATAATACACCTGTAGATTATATAAATATAAATATATGTATAATACACATGTAGATTAGATACATATAAATATATGTATAATACACCTGTAGGTTATATACATATAAATATATGTATAATACACCTGTAGATTATATACATATAAATATATGTATAATACACCTGTAGATTATATACATATAAATATATGTATAATACACATGTAGATTATATACATATAAATATATGTATAATACACCTGTAGGTTATATACATATAAATATATGTATAATACACCTGTAGATTATATACATATAAATATATGTATAATACACCTGTAGATTATATACATATAAATATATGTATAATACACCTGTAGATTATATACATATAAATATATGTATAATACACCTGTAGATTAATTTATATATAAATAGATAAAAGCAGCGTTGCTAAATAAAGTGTTGCTATAGCTGTAACATTATAACATAAATAAATATTGTTGCTACATCTGTAGCCTTATTATATATAATATAAAATTCAACGAAAGAACAGCACTCCATGAGATAGAACAGAAGCTGGAAAAAACCTTCCATGCATGTCCATTTTTATAATAACTCCTCAGGGTGCACAGTCTTTTAGCACACTATGCCCCTTCACAGAGAAAAAATATCCTGAAGCCTATCAGTCTGACCCTGCCCAATGACAGTCCAGCACCGAAATACCAGGCACCTTGAGGAGTTATTATAAAAATGGAACCCTAAGAGTAATGGGTAAGCCAGACGTGGACTCCTTGCACACATGCCCTTAGAGAGATACAACTGCACCTCACTGACGAGGCCCACAGAAGGCCGAAACGATCGTCTGGGGTTGTTGCTTCCCTTGTTCAGAGAAGAATTGCCTGGTATATCGGCGCTGGACTGTCATTGGGCAGGGTCAGACTGATATGCTTCAGGATATTTTTTCTCTGTGAAGGGGCATAGTGTGCTAAAAGACTGTGTATCCTGAGGAGTTATTATAAAAATGGACATGCATGGAAGGTTTTTTCCAGCTTCTGTTCTATCTCATGGAGTGCTGTTCTTTCGTTGTATTTTATATATAATATATTTTGCATATATTTAGGACAACAGTCCATCCAGATAAGGTTGTCAGGTTGTCACTATAACTGTTGGTTATATATATATATATATATATATATATATATATATATATATATATATATATTCAATAAGTTAGGCAAATAGGGTTTGGCTAAACTGGTATATTTATTATATATATATATATATATATATATATATATATATAATATATATATATATATATATATATAGGACAGTTGAACATAAAAATAGGCTGTCACTACACCTGTAGAAATATTTATATGTAGATTAAAGCAGTTTTCATAATACTATTTCTTTCATGTAATTGGCAAGAGTCCATGAGCTAGTGATATACAATCCTACCAGGAGGGGCAAAGTTTCCCAAACCTCAAAATGCCTATAAATACACCCCTCACCACACCCACAATTCAGTTTTACAAACTTTGCCTCCTATGGAGGTGGTGAAGTAAGTTTGTGCTAAGATTTCTACGTTGACATGCGCTTCTCAGCATTTTTGAAGCCCGATTCCTCTCAGAGTACAGTGAATTTCAGAGGGATGTGAAGGGAGTATCACCTATTGAATGTAATGGTTTTCCTCACGGGGATCTATTTCATAGGTTCTCTGTTATCGGTCGTAGAGATTCATCTCCTACCTCCCTTATTCAAATCGATGATATACTCTCATATACCATTACCTCTACTGATAACCGTTTCAGTACTGGTTTGGCTATCTGCTATATGTGAATGGGTGTCCTTTGGTAAGTATGTTTTCATTACTTAAGACACTCTCAGCTATGGTTTGGCACTTTAAGTATTTATATAAAGTTCTAAATATATGTATTGTACTTATATTTGCCATGATTCAGGTTTTCAGTATATTTCCTTTTTGCAGACTGTCAGTTTCATATCTGGGAAATGCTTTTTTATGAAAATGTATTTCTTACCTGGGGTATAGTCTTTTTTTCAAATTGACTGTCTTTTAAATTCGCGGGCAGAATTAGGCTCGCGGGGGCGCAGAATGCCAAAGTTTATTGCGTCATTCTTGGCGCAAGATTTTTTGGCATGAAGTTACGTTCGTTGACGCAAATTCGGCATTTCCGGTTTCTTAGTTGATGCCGAGTCCTTCACAAGGTTGCATCATCTATGATGCGAGTGTGTCGTTTTCAGATGTTTTTGGCGCCAAAAAATATTTTTTTGTTTGTTGTGCGTCATACTTGGCACCAAACATTTTCATTATTTTAGACCCCATTTCTATTTGCCTCTTGCTTTTTTCTATGTCAGAGGGCTATGCTGTTTGCATTTTTTCCCATTCCTGAAACTGCCATATAAGGAAATACATAATTTTGCTTTATATGTTGTTTTTTCTCTTACATTTGCAAGATGTCTCAATCTGATCCTGTCTCAGAATTCACTGTTGGATCCCAGCTGCCTGATAACAGTTCTACCAAGCTTAGTGCATTTGTTGTAAACGTGTGGAAATTATACCTCCAGCTGTGGTTTGTAATAGTTGTCATGATAAACTTTTACATGAAGAAAATGTATCCATCAGTAGTAGTTCATTACCTGTTGCTGTTCCCTCAACATCTAATGCACAAGATATACCTGTAAATTTATTTTCTTTTATTTCTGATTCTATTCAGAAGGCTTTGTCTGCTATCCATCCCGCCTTCTAATAAACGTAAAAGGTCTTTTAAAACTTCTCATAGAGTTGATTAAATTTCAAATGACCGGCAACATACTGATTTATCCTTCTCTGATGAGGATCTATCTGATTCAGAAGATCCTGCCTTAGATATTGACACTGACAAATCCTCTTATTTATTTAAAATGGAGTATATTCGTTCTTTATTAAAAGAAGTGTTGATTATGTTGGATATGGAGGAAACTAGTCCTCTTGATATTAAAACTAGTAAACGTTTAAACTCTGTTTATAAACCTCCTGTGGTTATTCCAGAGGTTTTTCCAGTTCCTGATGCTATTTTTGATATATATTTCTAAAGAATGGAATAGGCCTGGTACTTTTATTCCTTCTTCAAGGTTTAAAAGTTTGTATCCTTTGCCAGCAGTTAGATTTGAGTTTTTGGAAAAGATCCCCAAAGTTGATGGGGCTCTCTCTACTGCTAAACGTACTACTATTCCTACGGAAGATAGTACTTCTTTTAAAGATCCTTTATATAAGAAACTTGAATCTTATCTAAGGAAGAATAATTTATATTCAGGTCATCTTCTTAGGCCTGCAATTTCTTTGTCAGATGTTGCAGCTGCTTCAACTTTTGGTTGGAAACTTTAGCTCAACAAGTATCAGATCATGATTTGTCTAGCATTGTTAAGTTGATTCAACATGCTAATAATTTCATTTGTGATGCCATTTTTTATATCATCAAAATTGATGTTAGATATATATGTCTTTAGCTATTTTAGCTAGAAGAGCTTTGTGGCTCAAATCTTGGAATGCTGATATGACTTCTAAGTCCAGATTGCTTTCTCTTTCTTTCCAAGGTAATAAATTATTTGGTTCTCAGTTGGATTCAATCATTTCAACTGTCACTGGGGGAAGGGTGTTTTGTTGCCTCAGAATTAAAAACCTAAAGGTAAATCTAAAGCTTCTAAACGTTTTCGTTCCTTTCGACATAATAAGGAACAGAAATCTAATCCTTCGCCAAAGGAATCTGTTTCCAATTGGAAGCCTTCCTCAAATTGGAATAAATCCAAGCCATTTAAGATATCAAAGCCAGCCCCCAAGTCCGCATGAAGGTGCGGCCCTCATTCCAGCTCAGCTGGTAGGGGGCAGATTAAAATTCTTCAAATATGTTTGGATCAATTCGGTCCAAAATCATTGGATTCAGAGTATTGTCTCTCAGGGGTACAGAATAGGATTCAGAGTAAGACCACCTGTGAAAAGATTTTTTCTCTCACGCATTCCAGCAAACCCAGTAAAGGCTCAGGCTTTGCTGAAGTGTATTTCAGACCTGGAGTTATCAGGGGTAATCATGCCAATTCCGTTTCAGGAACAGGGCCTGGGGTTTAATTCAAATCTATTCATTGTCCTAAAGAAAGAAAATTAATTTAGACTAGTTTTGGATCTAAAGATTTTGAATCGATATGTAAGAGTACCAACTTTCAAGATGGTGACTATAAGGACTATTCTGCCTTTTGTTCAGCAAGGGCATTATATGTCCACAATAGACTTACAGGATGCATATCTTCATATTCCGATTCATCCAGATTGCTATCAGTTCCTGAGATTCTCTTTTCTAGACAAGCATTACCAATTTGTTGCTCTTCCTTTTGGCATAGCAACAGCTCCAAGAATCTTTTCAAAGGTTCTCGGTGCCCTTCTCTCTGTAATCAGAGAGCGGGGTATTGCGGTGTTTCCTTATTTGGACAATATCTTGGTACTCGCTCAGTCTTAACATTCTGCAGAATCTCACGTGAATCAACTAGTGTTGTTTCTTCAAAGACATGGTTGGAGGATTAATTTACAAAAAAGGTCTTTGATTCCTCAGACAAAGGTAACCTTTTTAGGTTTCAAGATAGATTCAGTGTCCATGACTTTGTCTCTAACAGACAAGAGACGTTTTAAATTGGTTGCAGCCTGTCTGAACCTTCAGTCTCAGTCATTCCCTTCAGTAGCTATGTGCATGGAAGTTTTAGGTCTCATGACTGCAGCATCGGACGCAATCCCCTTTGCTCGTTTTCATATGAGACCTCTCCAGCTTTGTATGCTGAACCAATGGTGCAGGGATTATACAAGGATATCGCAATTAATATCCTTAAATCCCAATATTTGACTTTCTCTGACTTGGTGGTTAGATCACCATCGTATAATTTTAGGGGTCTCTTTCGTTTGTCCAACCTGGACTGTGATCACAACAGATGCAAGTCTTTCAGGTTGGGGAGCTGTTTGGGGATCTCTGACAGCACAAGGAGTTTGGAAATCTCAAGAAGCGAGATTACCAATCATCATTTTGGAACTCCGTGCAATTCTCAGGGTTCTTCAGTTTTGGCCTCTGTTGATTCGTTTTCAGACAGACAATATCACAACTGTGGCATATGTCAATCATCAGGGTGGGACTCACAGTCCTCAAGCTATGAAAGAAGTATCTCGGGTACTTGTTTGGGCGGAATCCAGCTCCTGTCTAATTTCTGCAGTTCATATCCCAAGTATAGACAATTGGGAAGCGGATTATCTCAGTCGTCAGACTTTACATCCGGGAGAATGGTCTCTCCATCCAGATGTGTTTTCTCAAACTTTTCAGATGTGGGGGCTTCCAGAAATAGATCTGATGGCTTCTCATCTAAACAAAAAACTTCCCAGGTACCTGTTCAGGTCCAGGGATCCTCAGGCGGAAGCAGTGGATGCGTTGACAATTCCTTGGGGTTATCAACCGGCTTATATTTTTCCGCCTCTAGCTCTTCTTCCAAGAGTGATCTCCAAAATCATCATGGAACAATCGTTTGTGCTGCTGGTGGCTCCAGCATGGCCTCACAGGTTTTGGTATGCGGATCTTGTTCGGATGTCTAGTTGCCAACCTTGGCAACTTCCATTAAGCCCAGACCTTCTATCTCAAGGTCCATTTTTCCATCAGGATCTCAAATCATTTAATTTGAAGGTATGGAAATTGAACGCTCAGTGCTTAGTCATAGAGGTTTCTCTGACTCAGTGATTAATACTATGTTGCAGGCTCGTAAATCTGTTTCTAGAAAGATTTATTATCGAGTTTGGAAGACTTACATTTCATGGTGTTCTTCTCATAAATTCTCTTGGCATTCTTTTAGAATTCCTAGAATTTTACAGTTTCTTCAGGATGGTTTGGATAAAGGTTTGTCTGCAAGTTCCTTAAAAGGACAAATCCCTGCTCTTTCTGTTTTATTCCACATGAAAATTGCTAAGCTTCCTGATATTCATTGTTTTGTACAGGCTTTGATTCGTATGAAGCCTGTCATTAAATCAATCTCTCCTCCTTGGAGTCTTAATTTGGTTTTGAAGGTTTTACAGGCTCCTCCGTTTGAGCCTATGCATTCTTTGGACTTTAAACTACTTTCCTGTAAAGTGTTGTTCCTTTTGGCCATCTCTTCTGATAGAAGAGTTTCTGAATTATCCGCTCTCTCTTGTGAATCTCCTTTTCTGATTTTTCATCAGGATAAGGCAGTTTTGCAGACTTCATTTAAATTCTTACCTAAGGTTGTGAATTCTAACAACATTAATAGAGAAATTGTTGTCCCTTCTTTGTGTCCTAATCTTAAGAATTCTTTGGAGAGATCTTTACATTCTTTGGATGTGGTGAGAGCTCTGAAATATTATGTTGAAGCTACTAAAGATTTCAGGAAGACTTCTAGTCTATTTGTTATCTTTTCTGGTACCAGGAAAGGTCAGAAGGCTTCTGCCGTTTCTTTGGCATCGTGGTTAAAGCTTTTGATTCATCAAGCTTATTTGGAGTCGGGTAAAGCCCCGCCTCAGAATTACAGCCCATTCTACTAGATCAGTTTCCACTTCTTGGGCTTTTAAGAATGAAGCTTCAGTTGATCAGATTTGCAAATCAGCAACTTGATCTTCTTTGCATACATTTACTAAATTCTACCATTTTGTTGTGTTTGCTTCTTCGGAAGCAGTTTTTGGGAGGAACTTTCTTCAGGCAGCTGTTTCAGTTTGATTCTTCTGCTTATGATTTAAGTTTTTCTTTTTCTTTTTTGAGAATAAACTTATATTTGGGTTGTGGATTTTTTTTTTTCAGCGATATGGCTGCTTTTATTTTGTCCCTCCTTCTCTAGTGACTCTTGCGTGGAGTTCCACATCTTGGGTATTGCTATCCCATACGTCACTAGCTCATGGACTCTTGCCAATTACATGAAAGAAAACATAATTTATGTAAGAACTTACCTGATAAACTCATTTCTTTCATATTGGCAAGAGTCCATGAGGCCCACCCTTTTTTATGGTGGTTATGATTTTTTTTGTATAAAGCACAATTATTTCCAAATTCCTTTGTTGATGCTTTTTACTCCTTTCTTTATCACCTGACTTCTTGGCTATTCGTTAAACTGAATTGTGGGTGTGGGGAGGGGTGTATTTATAGGCATTTTGATGTTTGGGAAACTTTGCCCCTCCTGGTAGGAATGTATATCCCATACGTCACTAGTTCCTGTACTCTTGCTAATATGAAAGAAATGAAGTTATCAGGTAAGTTCTTACATAAATTATGTTTTTTGCTACTTTGGTAGCTTTATTATAAATAGCATATTTTCAATATATTTAGGACAGTAGTCCATTAAAAAAAGGCTGTTGTTACACCTGAAGGTTTTATTTATATATATATATATATATATATATATATATATATATATATATTTATATATATATATATACATATATACTATGTATATATATATACATATATATATATACATACATACACATATATACACATGCACATATATACATACATACATATATACATATACACATATATACACATATACATACATATACATACATACATATATATATACACATATACATACATATATATATACACATATACATACATATATATACATATACATACATATATTTATTTTACAAAGATATGACGAGTCCACAGATTTTATCCTTACTTCTGGGATATTAACCTCCTGCTAACAGGAAGTAGTAATGTCGCGAACCTAAAAATTTTGGTTCGCGAACGGCGGACTTGAACTTCCGCAAATGTTCGCGAACCAGGCGAACCGCCATTGACTTCAATAGGCAGGCGAATTTTAAAACCCACAAGGACTCTTTCTGGCCACAATAGTGATGGAAAAGTTGTTTCAAGGGGACTAACACCTGGACTGTGGCATGCCGGAGGGGGATCCATGGCAAAACTCCCACGGAAAATTACATAGTTGATGCAGAGTCTGGTTTTAACTCATAAAGGGCCTAAATCACCTAACATTCCTCAATTGTTTGATGTTGTATCGATCAGGTAGTGTAAGGGTTACGCCCGCTTCACAGTGACAGACCAAACTCCCCGTGTAACGCACCGCAAACAACCGCAAACAGTCCATTTGCACAACCATGAGATAGATAGATTTGATAGATAGCTACATAGATTAAATAGATCAATAGATGCAATATACATTTGATAGATACAAATTACATAGATCAATCGATGCAATATACATTTGATAGATACGAATTACATAGATCAATCGATACAATATACATTTGATAGATACAAATTACATAGATCAAAAGATGCAATATACATTTGATAGATACGAATTACATAGATCAATAGATGCAATATATATTTGATAGATACGATTGATAGTTAGATAGATTAGATAGATAAATAGATAGATTTGATAGATATATAATTTCCCTGACAGAGTATAACAATAAGACATGCGGTCTGGGACCCGTGGTGTGTTAAGTAGTACTATTCTTAGCAGTTTAATCCCTGTTACTCCCCCTATCAGAGGAGGTCTATATGGCCTGCATGATTACCCTGACAAAGTATAACAATAAAACATGCAGTCTGGGACCCATGGTAAGGTTACTTCCTTTTGCACAATAGAGTACAGGTATGGCATCGATTTTAGGAACCCGGAGATAATTTTTAGGAACCAGGAGATGGAAAAAGATGCTTGGTCGGTCCTCCTACTTCAAATTTGGGGCACTGTGCGTGCAATGTACTGTGCCACCAGATATGAGTGGTGTGTTAAGTAGTACTATTCTTAACAGTTTAATCACTGTTATGTGCCTTTTTTTTGGTTTGGGTTTTGTAGCCACAGTGCAGCACCAGAGGCCAGAAAAATTAGGCATGTAAAACTGCCTGAAAAATTAGGTATTGTTGCAGCCGCTGCTATAGCAGCGGCCAGAAAAATTGATGTTTGTTTGACAGTTAGAAAGTGCCCTAAAACATTGCGGCTTGAACCCTAGTTGTTGGCGGGTAAGTCACGCAAGTCATCCGCAATTCGAAGATAAAATACAGCAGCGTGTGTACTGTCGGTTGAGTCTTTCTCTGAGGCTGGATCCCGAAGGGCTGTGACGATGCATAGGAGTTAAAAAGGTCCGCATTTCCTCCATCAACAACACTTCTGGAAAGCATCCTGTCCTTGCTGGCGTCGTCGTGGGAGGAGGAGGAGGATTACTTTCATCTCTTCCCCTGTTAGATTCCCGTTGTGCTGTGACATCACCCTTATACGCTGTGTAAAGCATACTTTTTAATTTATTTTGGAACTGCTCCATCCTTTCCGACTTGCGGGAATTCGGTAACATTTCAGTAACTTTATGCTTATACCGGGGGTCTAGTAGCGTGGACAGCCAGTACAGGTCGTTCTCCTTCAGATTTTTTATACGAGGGTCCCTCAACAGGCACGACATCATGAAAGACCCCATTTGCACAAGGTTGGATGCCGAGCTAATCATGTCCCGTTCCTCATCCTCACTGATCTCACTGAAGTTATCTTCTTCCCCCCAGCCACGTACAACACCACGGGTACCAGATAGGTGACAACAACGAGCACCCTGAGATGCCTGTTGTGCTTGGTCTTCCTCCTCCTCACAGCCACATTCCTCCTCTGACTCCTCTTCCTCACAATCCTCTTCCTGCGTTGCTGCTGGTCCAGCAAGCGATGCTGATAAGGCTGTTTCTGGTGGTGATGGACACCAAAACTCTTCCTCTTCACGCTCATCTACAGCCTGATCCAGCACTCTTCGCAGGGCACGCTCCAGGAAGAAAACAAATGGTATGATGTCGCTGATGGTGCCTTCGGTGCGACTCACTAGGTTTGTCACCTCCTCAAAAGGATGCATAAGCCTACATGCATTGTGCATGAGCGTCCAGTAACGTGGCAAAAAAATCCCCAGCTCCCCAGAGGCTGTCCTAGCATCCCGGTCATACAAATACTCGTTAACAGCTTTTTCTTGTTATAGTAGGCGGTCTAACATTAGGAGTGTTGAATTCCACTGTGTCAGTCTGTCGCAAATCAAGCGCCTCTCTGGCAGGTTGTTTCGACGCTGGATATCGGACAAGTGCGCCATGGCCGTGTAGGAACGCCTAAAATGGCCACACACCTTCCTGGCCTGCTTCAGGACGTCCTGTAAGCCTGGGAACTTATGCACAAAGCGTTGTACAATCAGATTACACACATGTGCCATGCACGGCACATGTGTCAACTTGCCCAATTTCAATGCCGCCACCAAATTACTTCCATTGTCAGAAACAACTTTGCCAATCTCCAGTTGGTGTGGAGTCAGCCACTGATCCACCTGTGCGTTCAGGACAGACAGGAGTGCTGGTGCGGTGTGACTCTCGGCTTTCAGGCAAGTCAACCGCAAGACGGCGTGACACTGCCGTATCCGGGATGTTGAATAGTACCTGGGGAGCTGGGGGGGTGCCGTTGATGTGGAGCAAGACACAGCAGCAGAAGAGGACTCAGCCAAGGAAGAGGTTATGGAAGAGGATGGAGTAGAGGAGGTAGCAGCAGGCCTGCCTGCAAGTCGTGGCGGTGTCACCAACTCCTCTGCAGAGCCACGCATTCCATGCTTGTCAGCCGTCAGCAGGTTTACCCAATGCGCAGTGTAGGTGATATACCTACCCTGACCATGCTTTGCAGACCAGCTATCAGTGGTCAGATGGACCCTTGCCCCAACGCTGTGTGCCAGACATGCCATTACTTCCTTTTGCACAATCGAGTACAGGTTGGGGATTGCCATTTGTGAAAAGAAATTTCGGCCGGGTACCTTCCACTGCGGTGTCCCAATGGATTCAAATTTTTTGAATGCCTCAGACTCCACCAGCTTGTATGGATGGCGGCTTTGAGTTTGTGTGCTGCTTCTACTCATGTGTTCATCCCATCGGCGTTTGTGATGTGAGACCATGTGCCTTCGCAAAGCAGTTGTACCTAGGTGGGTGTTGGACTTCCACAGACTCAGTTTCTTTTGGCACAGGTTGCAAATGGCATCACTGTTGTCAGAGGCAGACACACACAAAAAATGCCACACTGCTGAGCTCTGCGATGACGGCATTCTGGTGGTGGCATCAGCATGCGTTGATTGGCGTGCTGTCTGGCTGACCCCGGGTGCCGATGCATGCTGCCTGACTGAGACATATCACTGTTATCTACATCCTCTGTCAATGATGGTTGCACATCACTCATTTCTTCCAACTGATGTGTCAATAACTCCTCTGACAGATCAAGTGAAGCAGCTGCGGTGCTAGTGTTGGTGGTGGCGGCAGGCGGGCGAGTGGCACTGGTCACTTGAGAGGTGCCCGCAGCTAAGCTGGAGGTGGATGGTGCGTCAAGGTTAGGAGCGGAAGCTGTAGAAGATTGGGTGTCCTGTGTTAGCCATTCAACTAGGTCCTCCTCAGAACTTTTCGCGTTCATGGCACGTGGCCTCTGAACACTGTGCATAGTTGTAGGGTCTAAGGGAATCACAGCACCACGACCACGACGGCACCTGCGGGGTGGCCTGCCTCTGCCTGTTATTTTTTTAAAATGTACACTTACACTACTATTAAACAAAATATGAGTGGTGGCACTGGGCAAGTGGGCACAGTATACGCTGTGAGCCTGACACAAAAAAGCAGACTGATGTTTCACACTCAAAAATGTTTATTTTTTAAATATTTAAACTACTGTTACAACAAATATGAGTGGTGCCACTAACTTGGCAAGTGGGCCTGGCACACGCGCTGGCAGGCAGGCAAATGCAATAAGATTACAATAGCAGACTGATGTTTCACAGTCCAAAAATTGGTTAATTTAAATATTTACACCACTGTTACAACAAATCTGATTGGTGGCACATAGTTGGCAAGTGGGCCTGGCACACACGCTGGCAGGCAGGCAACTTCAATTAGATTACACTAGCAGACTGATGTCTCACAGTCAATTTTTTTTTTTTTTTAATATTTACACTACTGTTATAACAAATATGAGTGGTGGCACTAGTTGGCAAGTGGGCCTGGCACACACGCTGGCAGGCAGGCAACTGCAATTAGATTACACTAGCAGAATGATTTTTCACAGTCAAAAAGTTTTTTTTATTAAATATTTAAACTACTGTTATAACAAATATGATTGGTGGCACTAGTTGGCAAGTGGGCCTGGCACACACGCTGGCAGGCAGGCAACTGCAATTAGATTACACTAGCTGACTGATGTTTCACAGTCAAATAATTTTAAAAAAAAAATATTTACAATACTGTTATAACAAGTATGATTGGTGGCACTAGTTGGCAAGTGGGCCTGGCACACACGCTGGCAGGCAGGCAACTGCAATTAGATTACACTAGCTGAATGATGTTTCACAGTCAAAAAATTTTTTTTAAATATTTACACTACTGTTACAACAAATATGAGTAGTGCCACTAACTTGGCAAGTGGGCCTGGCACACACGCTGGCAGGCAGGCAACTTCAATTAGATTACAATAGCAGACTGATGTTTCACAGTCAAAAAAGTTTTTTATGGTCTTTCAGTGCTGTTATTATTTCAAAGGTTGATTGCCAATTAGACCATGTTATACAGAAAATGAGGTTCCAGTCTTCTACATTGTCTTGTGTGTAATGTGAATTTTGTATCCCTATATGGAAGCTGTTAAACTACACTGTACTATTTTCATCTGTTTTCTGATATGTTGTAATATTTCGCACAACCTCAATAAAAAAATTTAATAAAAAAAAAAAAAAAAGTTTTTTTATTAAATATTTACACTACTGTTATAACAAATATGAGTGGTGGCACTAGTTGGCAAGTGGGCCTGGCAAACACGCTGGCAGTCAGGCAACTGCAATTAGATTGCACTAGCTGACTGATGTTTCACAGTCAAAAAAGTTTTTTTTTAAAATATTTATAATACTGTTACAACAAATATGAGTGGTGCCACTAACTTGGCAAGTGGGCCTGGCACACATGCTGGCAGGCAGGCAACTTCAATTAGATTACAATAGCAGAATGATTTTTCACAGTCAAAAAGTTTTTTTATTAAATATTTACACTACTGTTATAACAAATATGATTGGTGGCACTAGTTGGCAAGTGGGCCTGGCACACACGCTGGCAGGCAGGCAGGCAACTGCAATTAGATTACACTAGCTGACTGATGTTTCACAGTCAAATAATTTTTAAAAAAAAATATTTGCAATACTGTTATAACAAGTATGATTGGTGGCACTAGTTGGCAAGTGGGCCTGGCACACACGCTGGCAGGCAACTGCAATTCAATTGCACTAGCAGACTGATGATTCACAGTCAAAAAAGTTTTTATTTTAAATATTTACACTACTGTTACAACAAATATGAGTGGTGCCACTAACTTGGCAAGTGGGCCTGGCACACACGCTGGCAGGCAGGCAGGCAGGCAGGCAGGCAACTACAATTAGATTACACTAACAGACTGATGTTTCACAGTCAAAAAAGTTTTTATTTAAAATATTTACACTACTGTTATAACAAATATGATTTGTGGCACTAGTTGGAAAGTGGAGCTGGCACACACGCTGGCAGACAGGCAACTGAAATTAAATAACACTAGCAGACTGATGTAAAAGTTTTTTTTTACAAAATTTAAACTAATGTTACACCAGATAGGAGTGGTGGCACTGAGGATGGAAGTAGGCACAGTATATGCTGGGAGCCTGACACACAGGCTGGCACTAGTGGCAGGCTGGCCTTGCAACTGCAATTAAATAACACTAGCAGACTGATGTAAAAGTTTTTTTTTACAAAATTTAAACTAATGTTACACCAGATAGGAGTGGTGGCACTGAGGATGGAAGTAGGCACAGTATATGCTGGGAGCCTGACACACAGGCTGGCACTAGTGGCACGCTGGCCTGGCAACTAAAATTAAATAACACTAGCAGACTGATGTAAAAGTTTTTTTTTTTTAAATTTACACTAATGTTCCCTTAGGCCCTTACACAGGCTGGCACTAATGGCACGCTGGCCTGGCAACTAAAATTAAATAACAATAGCAGACTGATGTAAAAGTTTTTTTTTTTAATTTACACTAATGTTCCCTTAGGCCCTTACACAGGCTGGCACTAGTGGCACGCTGGCCTGGCAACTAAAATTAAATAACAATAGCAGACTGATGTAAAAGTTTTTTTTTTTAAATTTACACTAATGTTACACCAGATATAAGTGGTGGAAAACAGAGCAATTAATCACAGTATATGCTGTGTAAGCCTGACACACAGGCCTGATGGAAAATGAAATTAGATTACACTAGCAAAATGATGTAAAAGTTTTTTTTTTTTTTAAATTTACACTAATGTTAAGCAGATATCAGTGGTGGCACAGAGCAATTAATCACAGTATATGCTGTGAGCCTCACACACAGGCTGACAGGCAGGCAAATGCAAATAAAATTACCACAAAAAAAAAGACTGAAGTTCTAGCCCTAAAAAGGGCTTTTTGGGCTGAAGTTCTAGCCCTAAAAAGGGCTTTTTGGGGTGCTGTCCTTACAGCAGAGATTAGATGAGTTCTTCAGGACTGTAGTGGACACTAAATACACTAGCCTAGCTATCTATTTCCCTATAAAATCACCAGCAGCAGCACTAAACCTCCTCTCACTAAGAATGCAGGATCGTAATGAATCTAAAATGGCTGCTGCCCAGGAGCTGGGAGGGTCTCGGAGGGAGTGTCTACTGCTGATTGGCTGAAATGTGTCTGCAGACTGTGAGATACAGGGTCAAAGTTTCCTCAATGATGACGAATAGGGGGCGGATCGAACATCGCATATGTTCGCCCACCGCGGTGTACTATTTTTCTCAGGGGGATATGGAAGAAGTTTTCTGCCCTGAGGATGATGATCTTAGCAGACGTAACTAAGATCCACATTGGTTCCCACTGAATGCTGAAGGTAGTGTAAAGAAATCTTCAGAGTGGAAAACAGCTGCATGCTATTAGCATTTAAGGTATGTTCAGTCTTTTTTTCTGAGGAGAACTGTTATATCAGAATGGCTGACATTTTTTTGCTATAAAAGGGGTTAAAAGTGGATCTGTGAGAGATGTTACTTTAAAAACCTTTATTTAGAACATTTTTTTGTGTGACATATTGGGTGTTTGTTGACACTGGGAGAGGCAGATCGTTATTTTGTTTAGGGGCTGCAGTATTATATAAGGGGACCACTTGGTTTTTTGTTCTAACCGCTTCCTATGCAGTGTTTGCGTTTGTTTGTGATTGACCTCAATGGGCGGGGCCTATTTTACGCACGCTCCGACGCGCAATACATTTCTGCTCATTTGGCATCAGACATGAGCTCCGGTTAGGTCTCAACTTATGCTCTGATGACCGGATAGTGGTATAATCATTTTCAAGCACTTTAAGGGCAGGTAGGTGCCACAGCAGAGCTGTGGCGAGGTGCAGGGGTCATTTTTTTTAATAAATTGTATTTTTTTCACTATAAATGTCCTGATAAGGTTATTTTTGCTTATTGCTAATAAGTGCAATACTTTTTGGGCACATCAAATATGTGTTGCTAAACAGATTTGTTTATTTAGCTTTTTTTGCAGTTTTGGATAAATTGTATGCTTTTTTATTTTTTAAAGGCGCAGTACATTTTTTTGGAAAATTGTTCAAAGTGTTTAAAACACTGTTAGTTTTTTTTTTTTCAACATGTCTGACATTGAGGATACTAAGTGTTCTATGTGTTTAGAAGCCATTGTGGAACCCCCACTTACATACCTCCCAACATTTCAAAATTCAAAAGAGGGACACCCCCCCCCCCCCCCGGCAAAAAAATTGAAATGTGGTGGGCGGGGCTTAAAAAAATCATAAGACCAAAGAAATAAAAATAAAATTCTAAATAAAGTCATATATTTGAATACACTTAGGCAGCAAATCAAACACAAGCACAAACAACTGGTATGGCTATGTGTTTAATTAGCCTTTGCAGAGACAGTGCTAAATATTTTTATCTTAATTGCACATTTATTAATAAATTCTTTAAAACTGCTCTCTGCATTCCCCATTAATATTCTAGATTCTGGCCTTTAAAGTCAGCAAAAATGCACAGTAGCACACTACATAGCATACACTTACACATGCAGATACACACACACTACACAGCATACACTTATACATGCAGATACACACACACTACATAGCATACACTTATACATGCAGATACACACACACCACATAGCATACACTTATACATGCAGATACACACACACACTACATAGCATACACTTATACATGCAGATACACACACACTACATAGCATACACTTATACATGCAGATACACACACACTACATAGCATACACTTACACATGCAGATACACACACACCACATAGCATACACTTATACATGCAGATACACACACACTACATAGTATACACTTATACATGCAGATACACACACACTACATAGCATACACTTATACATGCAGATACACACACACTACATAGCATACACTTATACATGCAGATACACACACACACTACATAGCATACACTTATACATGCAGATACATACACACACCACATAGCATACACTTATACATGCAGATACACACACACTACATAGCATACACTTATACATGCAGATACTCACTACATAGCATACACTTATACATGCAGAGATACACACACTAGATAGCATACACTTATACATGCAGATACACACACACTACATAGCATACACTTATACATGCAGATACACACACACTACATAGCATACACTTATACATGCAGACACACACACACTAGATAGCATACACTTATACATGCAGATACACACTTATACATGCAGATACACACACACTACATAGCATACACTTATACATGCAGATACACATACACACACTACATAGCTTACATTTATACATGCAGAAACACACACACACTACATAGCATAAACTTATACATACAGATACACACACACACAGTCATGGATACAGATAGACACACACAATACATCATATATGGGTATCTGTAATTCATTGTATGGGGTCCTGGGGTTGGCAAGCACATTAGCTGGCAGTCTGCGGCTGCCACTGTTCTTTACCCTGGTTTTAGCACTGCTCATTGTATAAAACTGAAGGCATGCTAGTATTATCACCAGGAGTTAGATATCATCATTACCAGAGGTAGGTTAGAGAGCTCACCATTACCCGTGGTCAGAGTGTATACAGCCTTCTTACTCCTGCTTAACCCACACACCATTCCTTTTCCACAGGGAATATAACAGGCATCTAACCCTGTGAGAGCAAAGCCAGCTGCTTCTGAGTATGGGCCCAATAGAATTTAAAAATGCCTGGGCCAAATCGGGACAGATGGCTAGCAACTCGGGACAGAGGGACAGACCCCTAAAATCCCCTAAAATCGGGACTGTCCTGTGAAAATCGGGACAGTTGGGGGTATGCACTTACATTGTTTACCTCTTGTACTGAAAGGGCCTTACAATGTAAGAAGCATATTTTAAGTAATAAAATGATTGACGAGGATGATTCTCAGTCTGAAGGGAATCAGGATATGCCATCTAATTCTCCCCAAATGTCACAACCTTTAACACCCACAAGCAACGCCAAGTACTTCTAGTGCGTCTAATGCTTTTACTCTGCAGGATATGGCTGCAGTTATGTCAACTACTCTCACAGAGGTATTATCCAAATTACAAGTGTTACAGGGTAAACGCAGTAGGTCAGGTATTAATGTAAATACTGAATCCTCTGGTGCTTTATTAGCTTTTTCCGATGCTCCCTCACAATGTTCTGAGTTGGGGGTTAGGGAATTGCTGTCTGAGGGTGAGCTTTCAGACCCAGGAAATATATTACCTCAGACAGATTCGGACCTACGCCTGTTACTTAGGGAGGTTTTAGCGACTCTGGATGATTGTGAACCTATTATAATACCACCAGAGAAATTGTGTAAGATGGACAAATATCTAGAGGTACCTACTTACACTGATGTTTTTCCGGTTCCTAAGAGAATTTCGGAAATTGTTAAAAAGGAATGGGATAGACCAGGCATACCGTTCTCTCCTCCTCCTGCTTTTAAGAAAATGTTCCCTATATCTGACTCCATTAGGGACTTGTGGCAAACGGTCCCTAAGATAGAGGGAGCTATATCTATTTTGGCTAAGCGTACAACTATACCTATTGAGGATAGTTGTGCTTTCAAAGATCCTATGGATAAAAAATTAGAAGGTCTTTTAAAGAAATTATTTATTCATCAAGGTTTTCTTTTACAACCTACGGCTTGCATTGTTCCAGTAACTACTGCAGCAGCTTTTTGGTTTGAAACTCTAGAAGAGTCTTTGAAAGTTGAGACTCCATTAGATGATATTCTGGATAGAATTAAGGCTCTTAAGCTAGCTAATTCTTTTATTACTGATGCTGCTTTTCAAATTGCTAAGTTAGCAGCAAAAAATGCAGGTTTTGCCATTCTGGCGCGTAGAGCGTTATGGCTCAAATCTTGGTCTGCTGATGTGTCATCAAAATCTAAGCTTTTGGCTATTCCTTTTAAAGGTAAGACCCTATTCAGGCCTGATTTGAAGGAGATCATTTCTGACATTACTGGAGGTAAAGGTCATACCCTACCTCAGGATAAGTCTGTTAAAATGAGGGGTAAACAGAATAATTTTTGTTCCTTTCGAAAATATAAAGGAGGACCCTCTGCTTCTTCATCTTCCACAAAGCAGGAAGGGAATTTTGCTCAATCCAAGTCAGTCTGGAGACCCAACCAGACTTGGAATAAGGGTAAACAATCCAAGAAGCCCGCTGCTGCTTCCAAGACAGCATGAAGGGGTGGCCCTCGATCCGGGACCGGATCTGGTAGGGGGCAGACTTTCTCTCTTTGCTCAGGCTTGGGCAAGAGATGTTCAGGATTCCTGGGCACTAGAAATAGTGACCCACGGGTATCAACTAGAATTCAAGGATTTTCTCCCGAGGGGGAGATTCCATCTTTCACGATTATCTGTAGACCAGATAATAGAGAGGCGTTCTTACGCTGTGTAAAAGACCTCTATACCATTGTTGTAATTTGTCCCGTTCCAAAACTGGATCAGGGACAGGAGTTTTACTCAAATCTTTTTGTAGTTATCAAAAAAGAAGGAACTTTCAGACCCATTTTGGATCTCAATTGTTCAAAATGGAGACTATACGAACAATCTTACCTATGGTTCAGGAGGGTCAATATGTGACTACTGTGGATTTGAAGGATGCATACCTTCATATCCCTATTCACAAGGATCATCATCGGTTGTTAAGGTTTGCCTTCCTGGACAAACATTATCAGTTCGTGGCTCTTCCTTTCGGTCTTGCCACGGCACCCAGAATTTTCACAAAAGTTCTGGGGTCTCTTTTGGCGGTTCTAAGACCGCGTGGCATAGCAGTAGCGCCTTATCTGGACGACATTCTGATTCAGGCGTCGAATTATCAATTGACAAAATCTCACACGGACATAGTATTGTCTTTCCTGAGATCTCACAGTTGGAAAGTGAACGTAGAAAAAAGTTAATTAGTTCCACGGACAAGGGTTTCATTTCTGGGGACCCTTATAGACTCGGTAGATATGAAAAATTTTCTGACAGAGGTCAGAAAAACAAAGATTCTGAATACTTGCCGAGCACTTCAGTCCATCAATCGGCCATCAGTGGCTCAGTGCATGGAAGTCATTGGATTAATGGTAGCGGCAATGGATATAATTCTGTTTGCCCGCTTTCATCTCAGACCACTGCAGCTGTGCATGCTCGGGCAGTGGAATGGGGATTATGCAAATTTATCTCCTCAGATAAATCTGGATCGAGTGACCAGAGACTCTCTTCTTTGGTGGGTGTCACTGGATCATCTGTCCCTCGTGGGAGATAGTGACAACAGATGCCAGCCTTCTGGACTGGGGTGCAGTCTGGAACTCCCTGAAGGCTCAGGGTGTTTGGACTCAGGTGGAGTCTCTACTTCCAATCAATATTCTGGAACTGAGAGCAATATTCAATGCGCTTTTGGCATGGCCTCAGTTGACTCCGGCAAAATTCATCAGGTTCCAGTCGGACAACATCACGACTGTGGCAGGAGTTCCTTAGTGATGATAGAGGTATCCAAGATAATCCGATGGGCGGAGACCCACTCTTGTTATTTGTCAGCAATCTACATCCCAGGAGTAGAAAATTGGGAAGCGGATTTTCTAAGTCGTCAGACTTTTCATCCGGGGGAGTGGGAACTCCATCCAAAGGTATTTGCCTCACTGATTCTCAGATGTGGCAGACCAGAGTAAGATCTAATGGCGTCTCGACAGAATGCCAAGCTCCCGAGATACGGATCCAGGTCGAGGGATCCACAGGCCGAACTGATAGATGCCCTGGAAGTTCAGCCTAGCTTATGTGTCTCCACCATTTCATCTCCTTCCACGCGTGATTGCTCGAATCAAACAGGAGAGAGCATCAGTAATCCTGATAGCGCCTGCGTGGCCATGCAGGACTTGCTATGCGGATCTAGTGAACATGTCCTCTCTTCCACCGTGGAAATTTCCTTTTAAGACAGGACCTTCTCATTCAAGGTCCTTTTCAACATCCAAATCTAATTTCTCTGCAGCTGACTGCATGGAGATTGAACGCTTGATTTTATCGAAGGGAGGATTCTCTGATTCGATCATTGATACTTTGATACAGGCTCGAAAGCCTGTCACTAGAAAAATCTATCATAAGATATGGCGTAAATATCTTTATTTGTGAGAATCCAAGGG